>NW_007578817.1:171399-182143 GCF_000690725.1 Stegastes partitus | reverse complement strand
TTTTTTTTGGAGCTCAAATATATAGTAATAGAGGAAAGGAAAAAAAAATGCATATTACTTTGAGATATATTTCTATCTCTCTCTTTTTTATTTTTGGGATATCAGTTACAATGATGACACCAACTTTGAACACTGTGACGCATTTATTCCCCAACATGCAAGAAAAAAACACAACAACAACAAAAAAAACCCCCAATGATTTTACAGGTTTATAAAAAGTCAATATTACTTACACGGCACGTAAAACACCCCTCTAAACCACCACCATCACACTTGACATTAACTTCAGAACGGGACACATTTCACATAGATGCTTGTGGTTCTTTACGGCTCTCCGTCTACGTCTGAAATCGCTGCGTTGTACTCGGGTAATATTCGGTTCGGCTGTATCTGGTCATGCGTGTTGTACTGTTTTGAGTTAGTATAGGAATGTACAGTAGTCATGCATAATAAAGATACCCTGCTATACAAAGGGTGAGCGCTAGGTGGCAGACTTTGCCCACTTTTGCACACAGCTCCAGTCTGCCTGGGATGAAAATGTCAAGTCATGGCAGGGGAGAGGAAGGGACATGCATAGGGTAAACATTACACTGGGAGTCAGGTGTATTGCTTTTATAGATGTGCGTTTATCCCTCCGTTGAGATTTCTTTCCTCTAGAATGATGCATCCTCTCAAACCTCTTTCCTGCAACTCGACGCCGCCGGCGTCTCCGAAAACAAAACAGATCTCCGGATGCTTTCTTCTTCACCTGCATCCCTCGCCGTTTTATTTCCCTTCACTCCCACCTTCAGTCTCTGTTCCTTCCTTTCCTCCCTCCTCCTCCTCTCTGCAGGGCAGCCGGAGAGACTGGCATTTCTCTAACAGCGGGTGGGGGGAATCTGCACCCAGCCTCGGCCCACGCTGGGCGACGAGAGGGTGGGTGTGTCGATGCAAACAGAGGTGTGTGTGACTGCTAACACGTGACCGGATACCCCCCCACCACCACCTCCAATGCTAGATCAGCCTTCGTGAGAAGAAGAGTTTGCCTCCCTAATTCATCTGCACCAATTAAGCTCATTGCCTCTAAATTCTAAAGATTTGGCACAGCCGGATGAAAATGAGAATAGTTGGGTATGAATCACAAACACCTGTCCTGGAGGTGACCGGCTACTCCAACCTTGGCCTGAAATCCCCCCCAACACCTGATACAAGCTGCTCGTCAAGGTCTTTGAATTCATTTAGCTTCGATTAAATTCAGCTCCTCACGCTTCCCAGGACTCCTGCCAAATGTGACTCGTGTCAACACGGGCTGACAACAAATGAACAACCTTATTTTTTTTGTGCAAAACGTGTCTAGTGAGGGGAATGGGCAAGCTTAAAAAAAAATGGAGGGCTCAGAAAGATCGGATGTCAGCGAGGGGGAGGGAGGAGATGGTCATGGTTCGGTCTCACTGTCCTTTTCGTGAGAAGTAATAACAGGGAGTAACAAGTGAGGGAGGACGAGATGAGCGACGACAGCAGGGTGAGTCAGGGATGAGCGCCCGCTGTGTAGATGAGTTGTGCCTGTTTAGCCTCGACAGTGATAAGGGAGGAAGGAGGGCGAGTCGCGGGTCGATCCTTCCACTCCGTCAAAAAAAAAGCGTTTTAAGGAGGGGAGAGCGAAGATAAAGCAGAGAGAGAGAGAAAGGGGGGGGGGGGGGAGAGAGAAAGAGAGAGTCAGGGGTGGAGGAGCAGAGGTGGGCGTTAGATGTGTCGGTGCAGCTCCGGTAGCGGGGAGGAGGAGAGGGCCGGTCGAGGTTCAACTCCTCGGCTCTTCATGAAGGACAGCAGCTGGTCGGGGATCTCGGCGAGGACGTCTTTGGCCAGCCGGGCCATGCTCAGGACCTGGTTGCCGGATCTGTCGATGTAGTCTCTGAACGGAACAAACTGGGAAGCAGAGCGAAATGTAAAAGTTTAGACTGTTGCAGCCTTTAACACACTGTGTTCCAAAGTGAGAAGTGTCGTATCAGTAGGGTTGCAGTAAAGCATTTGCTTGTTTCAGATAGATGGTATCAATCTCATACACAGGGTTTGCCAGGTGATCCTAATGGAGGAGCTTCATCCTCTGGACCCCACAAACCTTTTGCTAAAGTTACACCATTTATCAGAACCCAAAGCAGTAAAAAAAAAAATCCTCAGCATTCAGTTTTCTAATGATCCTGGAAAGAATTAGATGTGACAAGCAGTTCTTGGGAGAATTAATAAAATCTAATTTTGAAATTTTGATATTTTATCAGTGTTTTCTACATAAACAAAAAAAAGCCAAAAATTCAGCAAAAGGAAAAAAAAAAAGCTGCAAAAAAGTCACATGACAAAAAATTCAGGGTGGTCTCGGCTGAACTGCAGGCTGTGTTCAAACAGAGCAGATAGGAGACAAGTTTAGACAAAATTAAAAACATAATTAGTAAAATCTCTACAACATGTGAAGCCACCTTTTTCCCCCTGGTATTGGTTGCACCTACAACATTGTTCAATTTTATGAAGATAATAATATAAATTCAACTTTCATTCCCTCACTGAGCAAAACCGATGTAATGTTTGGATTCAACACATTGCAATTGTCCAAAATCAGCTCAAAAAACTTTGACACCAAAATGGGTGTAGACCAGTGTAATTAACTGCATATATCCCTGATAATTATGAAGTTCACCTTTTCTTTTTCTCACCTGTGGGGATATGACAAGAGTAAACTTCCATATATATTTAACCGTCAACTTGTCTACTTTTGATTGATACTAGATATGCAATGTCACGTCTTCTTAAGAATTTCTGAGTGCATGTTAGTAGCTGGTGCATGGCAGGAAGAGGAAGTGGAAACTATATCAAGGCAGAAAGGTGTTGTAGCTGCATCAGGGATGGATTTTAAAGCTGTCCTGCCTCTGGAGCTTTAACTAAGGACCTCGAGGGACGTTTCTGTCCTTCTCACAGTTGCAGCTTTTATCAAATAATGATTGCGTCCCACAGTGCATCAAAGTTGGAATTACAAGTAGAGAGCAGCGCCATGATTAATATGGTTAGTGTTTTTTTCTAGCCCAGCTTGAGAGTGACTCATGTTCAACATTTTGAAGTTCATTAAACATTTTTTTTTTTTTAAACCATCCTGTTATGAAACCATTCAGCACTCAAGAAAGGGCCCATTTAGTACCATTCACTTCACACTTCCTACATAACACAGCGAATTTCCATCAGTTTACAGCGAAAAGGGCAAACCGAGTAATGCGATTTGAATTTATGGCAGGAGGTAAAGAATCAACGTGGAGGCAGTGAGGGCAGCCATCATATCGAATTAATGAGAAGAAAGCATGAAATGTTAAGTGAGTGAACTTTTTTTTTTTCTTTTTTTCCCCTCTCCTCTCCACCACCTAGTGTAAACATCCTGATTGAATTATTGCCGTAATAAGGTTAAATACAATCAAAGGATTACTGCGTGCATGCAAATGTGATTACTGCTGTCAGGGAAACAAACTGAAGGGACAGCACTGTGAAAACATGATAGTAATGTCGATACAGCTTTGGCACCGAGGCATGAATTATTCAGCTATTAACCTGGTGTGGGGTCACATTTACTAAACTGTTCCTTCCCTCGGTGCTGACTGACACTACCAGTGTGGGAATATGAACTGAACTGGCTTCACCTTCACCCTAGAACACACCATTATTGTTAAAATACCTTTTATGCACAATAAACAGCCGTTGCCAGTTTAATAATGTAAATTTCCTCAGTTGTAAATACTCACATGCACCCCTGCACACCACACATTTATCACTCTAAGTGCTCGTTTATCATCGCACCCTCTGCCCAGTCTTCCTCACTACTATCCAAAAAATTCAATAGCACATTGTTATCAGGGGCTATTGTATTTGCTTCCTATTTATGTTCTCATATCTCTAAAAGGCTCTTTAAAATAACCGTTGCCAGATGTGTTTTTTTTATCAGCCCTCAGATACACTTGCTGCTTGCTCTTTTGAAAAACTTACTGCTAAAGAGTTTTTTTTTAGAACGAGCTGTTCTCTCTTTTTGAGTTCAGAAATGATCATAAAGGGGAAAATTCCTTGGCGTCACTTTTCGCTACTTTTACAGTCACCAATAAAAACTTTTTTGGTTGTAGAAGTACTTCCAAATTTGTACAGTTACTAATTAGTGGTGGAACACAATTTAAAAAAAAAAAATCTGATTAATTAAAGGCTTTGTAATGAGTTCATCTCGATTAATCCTTTTTTTTTTTTTTTTTTAGTGGAATAGCGCAATTTGACACAATAAGCAAAGTTTTCCAATTCTTTTTCTTTGTGTGTGTCAAAAATGTTTTTTAAAAAAATCTATATTAATCCATGCATTTCTTAAAAATCTGTCTACAACATTCACAGATTAGTGCAAACTCAAAGTGCAATTACCGGTGTGCCACAAATTAAGGTGCCTAGAAAGGTGCAATTACCGTAAATTCTAGACAATTGAGCACCTGAATATAAGCCACACCCACTAACTTTAAAAGAAAACAAGTTTTGTACATATATAAGCTGCACTTGTCCACGTTGGAACATGAGATATTTACACAGAGATTTTTTTTATACTTTTAATTAAATACGTACCAGTTACATACACAAATGCTTTTTTCTGAACAGAGCTTGTAACACGGCTGGTTAAGAAAATAAAAAATACAGTAGCCTTCCAGGAAAAGTCATTGATTGCTATCTTCATCTTCCTCCTGCACTAAAACCACTAAAGTCGTCTTCTTCAGTGTCGGAATTGAACAGAATTACTTCGTCACAGACTTCCTCAGTCTCTCTTTCATTATTGCTCTCAATGTCACTTTCGTCTTGAGGCAAATTCGTAAAAATCCATAAATTAGCCGCATCGTTGTTTAAGCCGCAGAGTTTAAAGCGTGTGAAAAAAGTAGCGGCTTATAGTCTGGAAATTATGGTAAATGCGTTATTTTTTTCTGTAGTTAATTAATCTAAATCAACACGTTGAAGTCCCAGCCCTAGTACTAACACACTTACACATTACAGGCTGAGCATGATTCCATCAGAAACCCACAATAGAGCTGCTAGTTTATATCAAAATAAATGTTAGGAGACACAATCTGAAAGGTAGACATGGTGAGGAATGCTGTCAAAAGTCTCAGCGTTCAAGGCGAAATCTAAAATGTCTTGTTTTGTTTGACTTTCCAAAATCAAAATCGTTTACTGTCATAGATGTTTAAAAGAAACAGAAACAATAAGATTTGAGAAGCTGGAACCAGATAATTAATGACCTTATTAATTGTTCCAGCTTGACCAAGATGCACTTCAGCATATTCTCACTTTTTGTTTCCTACTTTTTGTCATTTTTCTGAGAGGCCAAAGTGGTGAATTTTAAAATGGTGGATGAAACAACCATACGGACAACGTTTACATGAATATTCACCATCAGAAGCAAAGGTACGAGGGCAGAAGAGCGTCTGACTCTACTGGAGGGGGTGCAGGAACACATTTGCGTCAGAATCGCAATTTTGATCAACTGCGATTGCTGCATGTCTTTTTATTCATTAAAGTTCACTGCAGGGGGTGCGTCAATGTCAAAAATAAGACGACAGAGAGTGTCTATGTCAAAGCCAGCAACGGTTTTAGCTGCTGATGGAAACCTGCAGGTTCTCCTTCTTCTATTTCAAGTGTTTACCTCAGCAACCCACTGAATATGTAAGTGTCTTAGCGCGTCTCCAGCATCCCAAGGCTAAACATTATGGAACACCTAAATACGCACTGTTTACAATGTACAGGAGGACTGCACATTATCACTTATGGGGGAAAAAAAAAATGCTCTGCTTTCCACAAAATGCCATAATTGGACTGGAAAATGCATTAGGAAAAAAAAAACACACAACAAAAAACAGTCGGCCTACTGCTGCTCACAACAACAGATACTCAGAGCCTCTTTGGGATAAAAATAAATGCGCTGCAACTGTCAGAACAGAACCAGAGAGGAACTGGAATGTGTTGTTGTCCAAGAATAAACACCAACATTTCTTATGTGCTTTCAGTCCAGTTGTGGCACCTGTTGGCGGTAATACAAAAAGTGCAGTTTGTTCATGTCGTTAAAATGTTTTTATCAAAACATTCGACTAGAAATTCTACTGCAGCCATGTAGCTGTGTAGTGTTTCTGTGTCAGTTTCCCTCTTTGATGCCTGAAACTTACTGGCGTGTTTGCAAGGCATCATCTTTAAAATCTTCATAATATATATATTTTTAAACTTTAAAAGAATACCAAAATAACAACATATTTAAGAGTCAGCACTGTTAATCGTGTGCGACATGTGGTTCTGTTGGAAGAAATTAACCAAATCTCAATTTAAGATTGTGTAAGTTTATCATTTTCACTTTATTCTACGTGCCTCGTTTAAAAATGTGACAAAAATGAACAGTTTTGGTAAAAAAATAAAAAAATAAATAAAAATAAAAATAAACAATATGCGCTATTGGTGCAACCAATATTAGTGACCCAACTGTGACCAACATTCAGCAGATCAAAATTCAGGGACTGCTCGATTGAACTGCAGGCTGTGACTGAAAACTAACTGAAAATGAAAGCAGTAAAATATCTCTGGCAGGGATTCTCAACCTTTCTGCTGCCAAGGCCCCCTGAGTCCAGTGAAAAATTCCAGCCTCCCCTCCAGAAATGAAGCTCTACTTTTAGTTTAGTTAGATAGTTCCTCTCGTTATTTTGCCATTTTTAAAAATAACATTCACAGCCATGTCAGGGGCCCCCCTTCCAGCTTTCTGTGACCCCCTCGTGGGCCGTGGCCCCCCTGTTGAGAACCACTGGTCTATAGTATGTAGAGCAGGGGTGTCGAATCCTGGTCCTCGAGGGCCGCAATCCTGCATGTCTCAGATGTGTCCCTCTTCAACACACCTGATTCAAATGATCAGGATCGTTCTCAGGCTTCTGCAGAGCTTGATGATGAGCTGATCATATGAATCAGGTGTGATGGAAGAGGGAAACATCTGAGACATGCAGGATCGCGGCCCTCGAGGACCAGGATTGGACACCCCTGATGTAGAGTCATCATTTCTTTTCCAGTATTGGTAACACCTGGGGACACCTGGACCATTGCCTTTTTTTTAACATTTGTAAAACAAACAATTTAAGAAATGAAACTGTTTCTTTGTTTTTATATATATTTCATGGCATTGTAACTGTTGAACTGCACAAAGGACGTTGTTGAGTTTTCTCTACTTCTAGCCACCGTTGCTCCAATAAAGGGGGGAGCTGGGCTTCAAAGGGTTAAAGGTAGAACCACAGCATCAACTGTACATAAGAATAAATGTTAGCTGATTTTATACTGGGGCAGTGGATGTGAAAAAGTGAAACCAGAAGTATTGCACATTTAAGCAAGCTGTTACCGTGAGCCCATTGTGTGGTGCACCATAGATGGATCCTGTATACAGTACCAGGCAGTCCCCAGCGACTGTTTGAATATGTGTTGTGAATTTAAGCCGTCCTCCTTCGGGGATTTATCCCCCATGCTGCTGTTGTTGACAGAAACACACTCAAGCCTGACCTGCTAAGTTAAATGAAATTATGAGGAGTACCTGAACGATGTCTCTCTCAGCAAGACGTCCTCTGGAGGATACTCTCACCTCATCTCCATCCAGCTCCTCCATAGCTAAAAGGAGAGAGAGAGCGACAGAGGGGATGTGACTCAACCATAGAACCACTGGGGGAGAATATAAAGAAGGTGCAAGATTTCCCTTTGTATTTTCATTGCATAATTGCTGAAGTGGAACACAGCGTGGGGACTAAGAATGAGCGCTCAGCGGAGAACAGTCAAACTGCTTTATGCACCAAAATGTAATTCCTCAAGCAAAAATGACAATTACACCACAAGTGGGAAAAAGAAATGAATTTTGCTGAGAACTCAATAGCCAAAGCGCTTTTCAGACATTTCAAATGTAAAAAAAGAAGTATTTGTTTCAAAAATCGAGATATCAAAAAACAACACCTGCACAATTGTGTATATCTCGCATCTGGCACAGACACCAAACAGCCCGGCTTGTGCAACGACGTGAGGCCGAATCAGCAAACAAGCTCAGACGCAATCAGAAAATATTAGAGGACAAATCTTACAAAGCAACGTGCAAGAAGCCGAAAAGGAAAAAAAAACAACCCTCAGAGACATGTTCAGAAATGTAGACTCAAGACAGAGCGAAGAACAAACAGAGGCAATTAGGCCTGGAAATAAGGTGTACACACACACACACACACACACACACACACACACACACACACACACACACACACACACACACATATACACGCTCTGAGGTGCTATTAAACCACTTTGACCTTGTGACCTCCAAACACGCCTGAGTGCTTTCACCACCAATCCCGCCATTCGATTGCTTAAACAAGTGGAAAATGATGGGCCATCCAGCACACTGATGAGACGTCGAGTCGTCACACCCCGCCGAGCGGCAACACACTCGCGCACAAACGGTCCCCGCTGAAAAGTCTTTCATTGATCCGCGGGCTGTGAGATGCCTGCGCACTTGACTTCATTGACTTTCCTCGGCAGCTCTCCCAGGAAAAGGGAGCAGGATGCTGGTGTACATGAAGAACCAATTAGGAACCAGCTGCTGCCGCCGCTGCGGTGGTGGTTTCCTGTTTGGGTCCCGTCAAGTCGAGGGAAAGTCAAGGTGAAGGAAAGAGCGCTGCCTGTCGTTTAAAGGCATCACATCTTTGGGCCTTTGTGAAGTCAAGGCTGGTGGATTTAATTAAACCTGTTTACATTTCAAATTTATTCACGTCGTGCTTCGTGTCAGCCATCATGCGTCGCTACACTGTGAACAATGTGATCGCTGGTGATGCTACAGATGATGATCGGGTGGAGAGAGCTTCAACATTTTCATAAAGACACGATGCATTTTTGGTGAGACATGTTAACCTATAACTGAACGAATATTTTAAGGATTTTCTGCATGATCTGTGGCAAAAAAGGAAAAATAATTGTGTCACTGGAGAAAAGATGCATCATATTAGGTTTATATACTTGTAACTTTACATGTGCACTCCACGGGGAAGTAAGCACATCGTTAAATATAAATAATAAATGCATAGCAAACGTCCTAAATGCTGGTAAGATGATATGATTAAACATAGAGTACATACACTGCCTCCGGGCTCACCTCACAGCATTTACACACTCACACACACACATATACATATACACACTCCCCACTGAATCCCTGAACTATACTATCAGTATATCAACAGCATATTAAAATCAGGGTTATATGTAGATAAAGATGTTAAGGTTGTGTCTGATTAATGCTTATGACTGACGTTCTAACTGATTTTAAAGATTCTGATAACTTCCAAGGCCCCTATATTAATTAAGATCTGGGCATGCTCCAAGAAAACCTCAACCAGTCTTGTGTTGATGTTGTTGTCTCATTGGGTTATTGGGTTGGCTTGGTCTTGATTTAAATGAAATCTCTCATACAATTATATATATATGAGTTCTGCCACTGTCTGTGCGGCTCTTCACGGGAGCAAAAATCACAAATTTGCCTCCGATGATGTTCTCGAGTAACAGGGCCTCAGCCAAAGACCCGGCCAAGAAGCACATACTGCTCATCCAATCTGCTCCAATCTTAGCACCGTATTTCCTCTGGTCCTCAGTAAAAGACCTACCAAGTTTGAAGCAGATCGGACAAAGGGTTGGCAAGACAGGCGAAAAACATGGACGAGCATTCCTTAGTCTCTGGCCAAGAAACCATTAAAGCAATCTGTGACCCAAAGTGCGAACCTGTACCTCTCTAATGCATCCATTGCAACAAACCGAATCAACAAGACTCATCTGCAGCAGCTGTTGGGGATAACTGCATCCGTAATAAAGCGTGTTTTAAACAAAGTTAAAAAGCTCCGCAGAGTCTGAAACCTCACCACATTGCTGCCCGGTGTTCTTGACAGGCTGCAATTATGGCGTGAAGCTTCACTGTGAGGTTTTAATTTATTTCCAACACAAAGTCTTGAGTGAAACCCTCATTATACAACGAAGGTGAAGTGACACCTTAATATGTAACTGTTACCTAAGACCTCTGAGACTCTGGTTCCGGCCCACCTGAAGGACATCATTGCTGTAGCATTTTGCTTGCGGGTGCCCTTTAGGGGTATTTTTTTGGATTAAATCTTTCATGCATATGTGTTCGGTCAGTGTGGATATGACTTGGATTACAACATGCATAGCAACAGGGGCTCCACCAACAAGCAGGATCCCACAAACAGCCACCGCTCAACCGATCTGCTTTAAACTCAACACTGCGCTTCCTCAAGTCCCCGGTGATACAATCAGCAAGCAGACTGGATGCACGGTTGTCTAGAAAAGCAAAAAAACCACACCAGAATTTTAGTTAGATAAATCACACAGTGGGGTTGCTGTTCAGCTTGGCCGTGACACTCTTGAAAAAAACATGTTTCATTTCAATGAGGCTTCCCTGGTTAGATAAAGATTCAATTAATAAGCTTGAATAAATACTTAACCACAAATTCTGCCAGTGAGAGATATCATTTCAATCTTCAAAATCAGTAATTACCACTTAAAAAGGAGAAAACCTCTGACTAAATACAAAGACCTGTTTCAAAAATGATTACAGGTTTTGCAGTAAATCTGTTGCCATTGTACCTGAATATGTGCTCTAAAGGATCATCGATTTAAAACTAATACAAAACATACAAAGTACCAAAAATGA
>NW_007578817.1:164374-168752 GCF_000690725.1 Stegastes partitus | reverse complement strand
ATCAAACCATCAGTTTATCACAAAGATGTAGCTTCAAGAAGCAGTTAAGTTGTTTAAATTAGTTAATTTTTGTTTGAAGTAATGCAAAAAACATGACAAAATAATCATTTAAACGTGAGTGTGGGTTGAAGTTTTTCATCTTTTTTCTTGCTGCAGCCCTTCTCATTACAGATCCAAACGGTCAAAGTCAGCCTAGATTCCCACAATCTGACTCTCGGCTCCATTTCTCCCCTCCGTTGGTTCTTCGGCGTTCAGTCATCCTCTCTGCCCCGCTTTATCCCGGCTCAATATCCCATCTCCTCAACCCTGCGATAAATATTTATCTTTTATCTCACTCCAGTCTCTTCGGCGCTCCATTTATTGAGTCTATCTATCGAATCTAGCTAGCTCTAGCTTGTGATGCTTATCAAAAGGTTTCCTAACAATAGGCGCTGCTAGGCAACCAGACGTGGTGGGAGGGTGGGAGCGCTGCAGGATTCAGTGGTTTCTATTAGGGGTAGAAATGATCCCTCAGTTTGAGATATAAGTGATGATAACTCCTTTTCTTTTTGTCCATCAATCCCCATAATTTAACCCATTAATTAACCCATTTTAGGAAACATTCCTAACTGAGAGATGTATGTGCCTTCCCTAAGAGGGCCAATGTAAACACATACCTCAGATCATTTGTTCCCTCAGCTGCAGGGTTTCTAAATAAGCTTTATGATAACTGACCTGATGACATTTATTATGTATATCTATGTTTCTATATATTGTAATGTGCTGTTTTATGGTATGAATTTTGTTGTCGACTGCTGTTGCAAATCAAATCGTGACAATAAAGACTTTCTAATCTAATCTAATCTAATCTAATCTAATCTAATCTAATCTAATCTAATCTAGGGTTTGATTTTACATTTGAAAGCACCAAGGGGCTGGAATTGACCCGCTTGGTGGCTCTCGTGTTAAAGCCAAAATGTCAGACTTCAGTAAAGTTTATCTTGTTGGGCAATTAGGATGAAGACAATAACTAATAACTTTCTTTTAATATTCTCGCTGCAGGGTTCTCACCAGCATTATAACAATGCAACCCGTTGCGCTGCTGCCTGAAAAAAATGACGCTGCAAATTGGGCCGTTACGCTGTTTTCGAGGGTACATAGCGGGAAAATCATCATTTCTCTGTGTTGATTGTACCCAAATCTGTATGTATAAAATCTATTTTAGATCGCCAAAATGTGCTACACGCGGCTACATGGAAGTCTTAGCTTTTGATTGACACCTAGTTTGGCCAATACAAGGGCTTTGGGGGGTGACTGACAGCCTGAAGAGCCAATTGAGCGTCTCAGACAGTCAAGCCTTTACGTACAAGTCCCACCCTTGCAGATTCAACCAGTCGGGTTGCACACACTCTTTGACCCTATAAACTTCTAGCCAACAAGCCGGTGTATCAGATACCACGATTGTTTTTGTGTGGAGACGGTGGAAGCCGTCCGCCCCCCGCTAAGCTGTCGAAAAAATCCTGGCGAGGACCGTGCGCCGCCTGCTGCAAGAAACCACTCAGACGTGACTTAATTGGCTCAGACAACATGAATTTTACAGGTTTACTGAAACTGCTGACCTCTGTGAGCATTACTAAAGATAAGAATGACATCTTTCTCTCTCCTTGACTTGAATCTTGGAGGAAAAAAATCTCAGTTTTATCGTGATATTACCAGTGTTCTGTGTTAGTGTTAGTTGATGGGAGACACCGAGCTCAAAAACAATTTATAAACATCATTTTAACCCTTTGAACTCCTTAAATTACAAGTGGGTTTGAGAGATATTTGTGTGAGATATTTAACTCTTCAAACACTCTTGAACTGCTCAGCTCCATCTAAAACCAATCTGTAAAAAACTAAACAGTCTGTCTTTTTTTTTTTAGTTTTTTTTTAGTGCAACTGTGGAACCATTAGTGCCCCAGCTGTAGGTCTTTTCGGTTGAACTGGGCTGAACTGCAGGCTGTCTTTACACAGTGCAGAGAGAAGGGAAGTATAGACACAAATTAAACATGTAAGTAGTAAAAATATCTATAGTATGTAGAACCACATGGAAAAATGCTGTACACACTGATTCCACATTTATGAAATCTTCGCAAAATAAATGATCTACAGCTGTGTCATACTGCACAAAAGATCATTTTTGTGCTCTGTCTGCTTCTAGCCACGGTTGTGTTGTTTCCATAGAGGTGCAGGACTTTATGTTGCAGTGAAAAACGAGCCTATAGTGAGTTAAAATGTGACAGGAGCAAAGAAAACAGAGGAACTGTTTGGGGTTTAGAGGGTAAATGATTGTTCTTTAGGGCCTTTTTTTTATAGATACAGCTAAAGAAAAAAGGGGAAAAAACATGGGGTCTGGGCCACCGCGGTAAGAATTCAGTGTTTGGTGTTGGCTGTCTACCAGGTGAGCTGAGGCCACCCACATAAAAACATAGCTACGGGGGATATAGAAGAGTTTTCACACAATAAAGACAAGAGGACACCGAGATGCGCCTCAGAGTCAGGTGCAACTGAGGGGAAAGCACTGTGATCATTCAGTTTTTTTCCACATGCACTTGTGTGTTGTGTGTTGTGTGTGTGTGTGTGTGTGTGTGTGTGTGTGTTTGTTTGTTTACTCACATTGACCACAGCCTCTTTGGTCTGGACCATGTCAGATATCACTCCATCTGTGATCATCAGCAGGNCACATAACAGAGTGACTTCTGCAGCAGGCTTCTCTTTAAGCTGGGTTCTTGATAAGTTTAAGAAGTGTATTTATGTCTATAGTCACTAGAATTGTAAAATTAAATCAACAGACACATAAAGTGGTGTTTGATTTCAGTAGGTTCATCTTCTTTTTACACGAAATGCTTCCTATAAGCATTGCAGAAGAGGAAAGAACCAATCAAACCTCCAATGGAACAGGAATTTAGAAAGCATATGGCACCAGTGTTAGTGTTGCTTTAATTCCCTGGGGTTTCCTCTTTGTGCCACATTTATTTTTCTGGTTGCCATTTTTAATCTGTCCCGAGGAGCAGAAGCTTCGGTGGATGTAAATGGTAAATGGACTGCACTTATATAGCGCCTTTCTACCTTAGCGGCACTCAAAGCGCTTTGCAATGTGTTTCTCATTCACCCATTCACTCACACACTCATACACCGATGACGACAGAGCTGCCATGCAAGGTGCTGCCTGCCATTGGGAGCAACTTCGAGTTCAGCGTCTTGCCCAAGCAGGGGTTCGGACGGGGATCGAACCACCAACCTTACAATCAGAGGACGACCGCTCTGCCACTTGAGCCACAGCCGCCCTTCTTCGAGCCGATGTCAACATCACACGCTGGTAGTTTGTTGCATCTTGCTCAGTTTAATTTTAGGCCCAGGCAGAAGGACAATGTTGGGAACGAGAGCAGGGGAATGACATGCAGCAAGTGTCTGCCTGGCCTGGAGTCAAAGCAGGGACTCAGCTCCTGATCATGTTTTCCTCTCTGTGCTTTGGAGCCTCACCACTTGGCCATGAGGTCACCCATCTGACAGGTTTATTTACAAGCTCAGCCGAGTGTGAAAGCTTTTTTTTTTCTTTTGGCAAAATTATTATGTTTTCATCAATTTCCACTGTGAGGGTTTATTGCACGAATAAAAAAAATGCACATAAAAGCTGGTGGATGAAGCAGCACTAAAGGCAGGAAAGCTAAGCAAAATGTCCCCATGACCCTCCTCGTGTGTCAGGTTTACTCATGTTTATATATTAAACAACAGAGCTACTCACCGTCAAACTCAGCGGGCCCAACACCCACGATGATGATGGACAGAGGGAGCGACGCTGCCTGTTTAGGAGACAAAAGGAATCATTAGATCTTTAATACCTGAAATACAGTTGTGTTCAAAATAATAGCAGTTTTTTTTTTAACATGATGTGCTCATCTTTTTGATATTTTTTTTTTTTTTCTTTGTTGGGACTGCCGCTTATTTTTTTCATCACATGATGAAGAATGTTTTGTTGTTTTTTTTATTTTTTTGCAGACGATGGAGGAAATGATGTTGGTGTGTTTTTAAAAAAATTGGCGTTTTTTGCTTTTTTCTTTCCAACTTCAATTTTTTCTTCATTAACTTGAAAAAAAAATTACGATTTAGCGTTCCTGTGAATCATTAAACTAATATTTAGTTGTATAACCACTGTTTTTGGGAACTGCTTGACATCTGTCGACCGACTTCAGGTACCTGTAAACAGATATTCCAGCTCAGGATGGTTTGACAACCTTCCACAGTTCCTTTGCATTTCTTGGTTTTGTACGGTAAACAGACGAGCATCAAACCATCAGTTTATCACAAAGATGTAGCTTCAAGAAGCAGTTAAGTTGTTTAAATTAGTTAATTTTTGTTT
>NW_007578817.1:105332-161814 GCF_000690725.1 Stegastes partitus | reverse complement strand
ACACACACACACACACACACACACACACACACCAACGTTAGAGCAGACATTCTGCCCGGTGCACAGAAAACACAACAGCACCTGCCTCACCTCTGGCCCAGGACACAGATATGAGGCTGAATCAAGCTTTGACGAATTATTAGAATTATGAGTGTCATTTTAGAGAAGTTTAAAGAAGTCGTAAACAGTATTAGACAAACAAAAACAGCACAAAAATGTGAACTAAAACTATAATGCAGGTTATGGACATGTTAAATTATTTGATCTAAAACAGTTTTCATAAAGGTTTTTCATAAATTGTGACTCCTCAGTAGACACAGTAACAGTGATGGAAAATGATGGCCCCTGAATGACTATATGGTTATATAACAACAACAACAACAACAACAATATCATCTTGACAATAATACATAGAGACCATCCTCCTGTGGGGTCACACCCGTCACAATGCCGATTAACATGTCGATATTCTGAACCATGCATACTTAACAGTCAATACTAATACTCAGTTGTTTTTCTAGAGAGGTCCAATATGTTTTAATACTTGTTCTTGTTGTTTATTTTCTATTTGTTGCATCTTAAGGGGCGCTGCTCATGCTGGCTGACCCGGCAGTTTCTCCCTCCTGTTTGGACGGGATGTCAATGGTTACTTTGTTGCTCTGTACTTATGTGCAATGACAATAAAGTTCTGATTCTGATTCTGATTGATATGTTGTGATTAGCTGCTACCTTGGCCAGGTCTCTCTAATAATGAAATGAATGAAATGAAAAATACTTTATTTATCTTTTTTTTTTTCATTTCATTTCATAAAATTTAATAAAACAGATTTTGAATCTTAATGGGATATTTTTAAATAATAATTTTTAAAAAATGCTCATTGGTTGAACCACACCCATCCGCCAAAAGCACTCCAAGCTGTTTCTGTGGTAGTTTCCACTGCAGGACCATAGTTTGCCATCATGACACACATATACGCACACAGACTCACAATGCCACAAGACAGTTTTAACGGCTACGTCATCATGGCACGGCTACCCAAATGTGGTTACAGTCATGAAAATGCACATCCTGTAAATATTGTCAGCTCTTTAAAAAAAAAAAATATGTAAACACACGACACATAAAATTGACATTTTGTTGATCTTTTCATATTTCATTGAGATACAAAGCAGCTCAGTCACATTGAGAACGTAAATCCACCCCTACACTCAGTGGTTCCAGATTAGGTGCCATTGATTCTTTAAAGAAGGTTCTGGTGTTGTCTTTGTGTTTTAAAGCAGATTGGATGAATGTGGGTGGCATTGGGGGGTCTTTCTGCGGCGCCTTTGAGGCCTCGGTTTGGCCTTCGGCTGCCTGTGAGCGGCGTCAGAGCCAAATATACAGCATCACATGATGACGTCACATTCTGATGGCGGGTGCTGCACTAGTATTGTGACACGTAAAGAGCAGGACTCCTCCTTTAATGAACCTTTATATCAAGTTTTTGGAAACTCAGTCATTTTAAATGATTTGAAACTGACGTCTGTGAAAAAACACGCACTGCTTTCTGTTCTGTCTACGTCTGTTTGGGTCTCATCAGAATGTGACGTCATACATTTGCAGACGATAATGTCGTCTAGCAAAGACGACAAAATAGACTCCAAATATACCATCCTGCAAACTCAGCATCACACTTGCAAAACACTGCAAAGTTTAAAGCAGATTGGATGGATGGCTGCTGTTAAAATGTATATATTTGTACACTTTAAATGTGTATATCTATGTGTTCTCTTGTTGTTTTTGTTTTCTACTGTACTATGATGTAATTCCAAATGAAGAAGATGAAATTTAAAACCTAGCTCCATCACCTTATTGTTGCTTAGTCAAGGGCAATTAGCATATTGGCTGTAGCTGGTGGAATTGTTGGAAAAGTAGGAAAGAACAAAAATAAACCCAAAATGAAAATAGCATTGTGTGACACATGGTGAGAACTAGGGGTGTCACAGTGCCTGTACTTATCCAGAACTGCTCAGTATGCATTGCTTTGAGATAAGACTTTCCTTGTTTGATAAAACCTGTGATCCAAACAATGACAAAAAAAACCAAAACTCTATTTATTGTATATCCAACATACTACATAAAAATATAGATTTGATCCTGTTCCACACAACAGATACTTGTGCTTCAACACCAAACAAACCTTAAAACTGCAACCTTGAGCAACAGAGAGACCCTTCAAAAATAACAAGCAGCAAGGAAAAAATAAAAAACTCTGCCCGAGAACAAGCCCTCCTTCTCGTTTCAAAAGCTGCTCTTCTTTCCTTTTTACAGCATCTCGTTCGATAGGAAAACAAACGGATGCATCCACATTGAAAAATACCATAACTTCATAGTACGATGCCGGATGAGCGCCTCAGCACGTAGGCGTGCGCGAGTCCGTCTCCTTCGCCTGCTGTTTGAGTATTTCTTGTGAGGAGGCAGATTCTAACAGCAGTGACTTACTTGTTCTACCTGGCTGCACACAGTATTGATTTGTGAGTCAGTGTTTCTGCGTGACGTCTTATAAATGGGATTGTAGCATAAAGCTGAGCATGAGTCTGTGTGTGCGTTAGTCTGCTTTGTGTGTGTTTGTTTTTTTGTATTTCCAACAGTCAGTAGGTGTTTTGAGGGAGGACGAGATGGAGATGCCTTCAGCCTTGATAGCAAAATACATCCCTCTTATTAACCTGCCATCCTCAATGTGTGTGAAAAAAACAAATTACCTACTTCCTAAATATGATCTGATGTCTACGTTTGACAAAGTGGTGTCGAACACGGGCCGATCATTAAGCGCAGCAACAACAAAGAAAGCAGGAGAAGACACATCATGAGCAAAACAGACGGTCAACATCGTGGCTGAGCACTGTGCTAATGACAGCAGTTGTAATACTACAAAAAAAAAAGCAACTCAGGAAGCAATTCTGATACACAGAGGTGAGTTTTTGGGGGGTTTAATCAATGACAGGAGAAGAAGTTTAAATATTTAACCTGCCTGGGTTCTGGGCCCGTACGCTGACTAAACAAGCTGAGCAAGCTCTAAAAACGAGGGCCGAGGACACAAGAGTCGCACGATGAATCTGGATAATGAGATGGCACAACGGTTAGGTTAATGAAAAGAATCCCAAATCCCCTCAGCAGGAGACACTGTATACAGGCTGTTATGCAGAGAACGCCTGAGCTGCCTGGAGCAGAAATAAAGGTTCGCGGGAGCAAATATCTGAGATGTCACAGAAGTTTGTTCTACACTGCATGTTAGGTAATTACCTGCTTTTAATATTCTACACCACGTCACCTAAACACCTCTCAAACATTAATTTTTGAAACTACCTTGGCGCCTCCAAGAAAATGTCTTCTCCTCATCTTGGCTTTGAGTATTTAATTGATTCTATTGATGTTTAATAGAAAACATGTGCTGCGATGTTGGTACTTTGGAAAATGCATGTGAAACATTAATCTTCCATCTTATTGGTGACTTTATTAATAGAACTCAACAGCAGTAAATGGATAAATTAAGCACTTCACGACCAGTACATGTGTTTAAAGCAGTTTCAAAACCTGATGTTAATAAATGCTGACAGTAAATTAAGCGCCCAGCAGTTTTAGAAGAGCTGAGCCGGAGCCCAGTAGCGTTTTGTACTAACGTCCGCTGTGTGTTTACCTTCATTAAATCGCGTGCAAATGACACCAGGCTGCTACAAGGTAAACCTCTACACACATTCTGCTGTTTATGCAGGACGCATCAGATTAGCAAACTTTCAGCGGTTTGCATCAGATTCTGTAGCGATTTAAAACCTCAGTACAACCGAGACGCCGTGAGTGGCTCAGATGTGACGACGATTCAGCAATTTTTTTAGCTGAACTACAGGTTGTTTCTACACGACGCTCCCTTATTTTGGAATCATTAAAGACAAACTGATTTTGGAAAATCTATCACCAGGGTTCATTTGAAGCATATTTTATTAGAAACCAGGCAGAATCCTGGTTTAATTGTAGCAACTGGACTTGCTTCTGTCCTCCTTGGCCTTGGGATTAGCAAGGGAGGACAGATGGTCTGGTAGAGGAGTGAAAGAAGCCATCTATGTCAAACTGGAAAGACCATCACCTCATCCACCAGAGGTGGAGGTCTGAGGCATCACCTCTCACCTGTTTACAGTGCAGTCCTAAGATCTCTCCTCAGGAAGATGAAACCACATTCACACCGAGCCACAAAACACCCTAATGACCCCCTTTGTGGCAGGGGGAGCACTAAGGACTCGCATAATGAGGGGGAGGAGCAACAAACCCCAACTGAAACCTAAACTCAAGTGTTCATGGCTCTTTAAGGTTATAGGTATCTGGAACTCCCAACTAGTCACTGATGAAGCCTCTTGGGTGAGAGGTGGAACGTCTTCAAGGAACTCAAGCAAGTCCAGTTGCTACGATTAAACTATGAGAATAACCATGACCTGGATGACTGAGAATCTTCACAGACAAACCAGGTAGAAGTTCTTAAAATGCATGAAGCAGCAAACACTTGTTAACTGATATTTGTACCGTATTTTGCCAAACAGTTTTCAATGAGATGGTTTCAACAGAGACTCTACTCAAAATCCACCCTTTCCTTTAAAATAGCTTATTAAATGTTCCTCGAATATTATTTTCCGCATTTTGAGGCAGAGTGAAACTGATTATTAGCTGATGGGAGTCTGTAACCTCCCTAATCCTGCATATGTCGACTTGCCCCCCCACTGCTAACGTTTCATAAATAAATCTCTAATCTGGTGAAGAAGCTGCTTATGACTCATGTCACTTACAAGGCCTATAAATAATCAACGCATATAAATACAAAATTAACAGAAATACCTCACAGGTTTGGGTGAAAAGCAGCCAAATCTAGTAGAATTATACAATCTCTAGCAAACACACACATTGTGCACTTTTAAACCTACTTTGCCACTTTGTTGATAACCGGCGCAAAGTTGGTGGGTCCGTACAGCTGCACCGTCCTCAGGCTCTGGAAATAGGCCTCCAGGACTCCCTCGATGCCCACACAGTTTGGATTATCGCCGTCCCCGCTCTGCAACAGACGACACAGTCGTGATGCACATTCCTCTGACGTAATAACAAAAGCAAGCAAAAGCAAACGTCTGTCCATCCAGGGCACATCATTTGTAATGCAACTAAACACATCTTAAATATTCTGCTATCGGTTATGATGCTATCTAATCCGTCTACATTTAATTAACCATTATCTGACACTCTGTATACAGGCAATAAGGTCTGCGTGGTACGACCGGCGGTTTAAAAAAAGAACAAGCAGAGGGTGTAAGAAGCAGTGTGAACTCAAAGAGGTGCTGACAAGGATTTATGACCTGCTGCGATGCTTCTTTCAGGGATGTCTTTTCCCTTCACAATTTCATTCAGAAAAGCTTGTAAGCTAGCCTTTAAATACTGGTTATATGCTGCACAGCATGGTCCCAGGTCAGGTTTGAGCGGAGCTGGAAATTCCCTCATAAGCAAGTATCCATACCAAATTTTGGATTATACATCTGTTTAGAATGTATAAATAACCCATCTGACATGACGAAATGGATGAATAACCCTTATGTAATGTTTCAGAGAGCAGGCAGAGGGTATTTTCTAGATTTGTTTTTGGAGATAAACATCTACTACCACATAACATCATGCCCTGTTTAACCTATGCCACAAAAACAAAGCAATGATTTAAATATATTCCACCAAAACTGGAATTTGCATGGGAAGTAGCCAGTCTCGTGGGTCTTGGAGTCATTTGAATGATATTTTCTGCTGCCATCCTGAAGCGAGGACCAGCTGGTCGTCTTGTTCTTCTGCATTAATGCCTCCCTTGCTACCTGCTCCTCTCCCTCAGAGTCATCTTCATCAGATGGGGCCGTAATCAGATTTTCCTCCATGTTGTCTTCCTGCGCCGAAGCATCCTCCCCCAAATCACTTCCTGCTTCCTCATCTTGCAAGATCAGATCAATGTTCTTTTGCACAGTGCTGCCACAACTTCAGCCACTGAGATGACAGCTTGGGTACCTCTCTGATCTTCTAGCGCCCCAACCTCTCCTCTAGTCTGTTCTGACCTCAGTTAGTTCGGAATTAATGGATTCAAATGAGTTTATTTTTAGAATATTTAGTCATATAGCAGGTGCTTCTTGCGACCATGTCATGCACCGTCTGACCTCGTATGTGCACCATATATGACCGTTCCTATGCGGTTTTTATCTGATGGCTCTTCAAACACCAACAGGTGCTGGTCTCTGTGGGAACCTGGGCACATGTGGTGAGAACGCAGGCAGGTCTCGTGACACAAGGTCCCCCTGAAATCTGTCACTTCCTGTCCCATAAGAAAGTGCACACAGTCATGGCCCGTACAGTTTCAAATGTTTCTTGATCCACACTGGAGGATCTACAACCCATTTTAATAGATGCGGGTCAAATCTGACCCAGAACAGACTCAATGTACAAAAAGTTGTTGCACCTGTACTCAAGTGTTTTTGTGTATTTTGGGTCACTTTTGGAAAAGTCATGAAATTTTAGACTCAACCAGTGACATTTAGGTTGTTTAAACTGCTGTAAGATGTCAAAATGAGTCGAATTTGACCCAACCAGTTTGTGAAGGTTAAAAGATTGTCTTGGCCAGCTGGGTGCCGTCTCCATTTACCAGCTTTCATGTGTGACTACTGTTCATTCTGGCAAAGAACTTCAATCTCCCTGGAGTCTATTGGTCAAACTGAAGAAGTGGTCAAACTGAGAGGTTTGTACCTTGTAGCAGAATTAGAGAACTGCGAAGCAACTTCAGGTTAAACTCTTGGTTTTTAACACTACAACGGTGGTTCACTGCTACATCAACACTTATGCTGCCCCCCTAACCCGCTCCAGGGCAGGTTATGTTCCAGATAACAGATCCCCTCGTGTGAAAACACTGCCTACTGATCAATCAGTTCTCTTGGAAAACGGCATAACCATTCCTAGAAGATCCCTGCTTGGCTCGGTGCACAGGGAGTGGAGGGTTTCTGAGGAGAGTTTTGAGAACTTTAAGCAGTTTCAAAGCCATTGGGTTGTTTTTTTACGAGCCTTTGTGGGGCGATGTAATCCTACAGCAGGTGTGCAGTAAGCATACTCATCTGTTTGAATGATGTTTTTATATTTGTTCTTTTCTTGAGCAGAAAAAGAACATTTAACGCTACGAGGGTTGCAACAGAAAGAATAAAACTTAAACTGTCTTACGCCCTATAAGAATGATTGAATGTGAGATTACTGACTTCATCCTCCACTTCACCATGAAAATAGCTTGATCTCGTGAGTAGCATAAAATGAATACATCTGTAATTCCGTGATACAATAAGAAACTTAAATCTAAGTAATGTATACACACCTGTAGCATCAATCAGATTGTGCCCTGTATGGTGCAGTGATATTAATAAGCTGAGTAATTCATGTTCACGCAGTGTTTTAGGCAGCTGTCCTCCACAGTTATGGCAGCGTCTGCACAGCTCGACAGTTATTATAGTTTTAGATTTCTCATATTGGTTCAGGAATAGATTTAGAAGGTTGAAAAATAGAAACAGAATTTGTTCTACTTGTGAGGAATGTGTGACGAATGGTCATCTGGTGCCAATGCCGGCCCTTTGATGTGAACATGTCTGACTAGATTAATTAAACCTGACAACAGTTGTTTGGATTTGTTAAGTCAGATAATAAAAAGATACCCTGGGTATGTTGAAGTTACCTCGTAGTGCAGGCTATTGGATGTACGCTTGGGAAACAATTGATTAAATGAACTTGAATATTTGAAGAAATCAGACATAATGGGTTTTGTTTTTGTTTAATGTTTCCTGCCTTGTTCTGCCTGTTAAGGCAGATGTAGTAATCCTGTGTTTCAAGGCACAGGCAGACACTTGGATACACCTCAGTTTAGCATCCAGCAATTTCTGACTGGTTGCCTGTGTCCCTCAGGAGGGCGCGAGGAGGAAGTGGAGGGGATGCTGGGAGGTTCCCGCTGGCTGGCAGATGAGCCAACTTCTCAACTTGTGCGACCAGCTGTTGTCGCAGCTACAACTCCAGGTCCAAACCACACCCTGCTATGGATGAACTGTGCATACGTGCCTTGTATGTGTAAACTGCTTGTGTTCATGTGTGTGTGAGAGTGTGTGTTTTACCAGTGGGAATGCGTGGGAGATTTTGCCGTCAGGGGGCAGCTTAGCTCCGAAGCCATAGGCAGGAAAGAGCTTGTCACTGTCGTAGTCCTGGATAATCTCTCCGACTGCTTTCAGGGCCATGGCATATGCGTTCATCTGGTAGGGGCTCATATAATGGAGGGAGGTGGGCTGGGATGGGTTACCTTGTGAGAAGACACACACACACACACACAATACAATGACATGAATGATAACATACCTTTGCCTCTTATCATTTTTACATTCTGTGAAATACAAGGAACTCTATATCATCAGAGGAATACCAAGAGATGATCAATGCCAGGAGAAATAGCATTTCTTACATTCCTTTTTAAAAATTTTTTTCCCCAAGATTCCCCAAGGTAGCGTGCAGCATTTGAATTTTTAATTTCAGCAGGGACGGGCTGTGTATGTGATGAATTATGTGAAGAAATGTAGCTGTAACTGTAAAAATCTGACAGTAGCAGGAAAGGAGACAAGATACTTTATCTCCTGAAATCAAAGAAACAGTGGAGTTATCATTTTATGTAATCCTGTTAATGCCTGCTACAAGCGCTGCAGTGTTGCCAGCACTATGCTTATTGCACACATGTAAGATTAGCCAAATGTGACTGAATGCCAGCTCTCTGTTCTCCCCTTGTTTTAAGAAGGTTTGAACTCTCTCGTCTGAAAGGAGTGCCCTGCTTTTAAAGGGGATGAAAGGAGGGGGAGTGATTTGATTAGCCACGAAAGATGCCTGCTTCCAACACACCCACTGATAATGTATTCCCCTTAATCCCATCGAGCTTCCAACAGCGCCGCAGGTGTACTGAGCGCCTCTGGCCATGAAAATACCAAACACACTCAGCATATCCTGTGCATCTTGCACGGGTGACTGCACGTTTCATCATGTGAAAATAAGAACCTGAATGTAACAATCTATTCAAGGCAGCGGTGTGCTCGACATCACAACTTCAAGTGCACCTGCCATGAAAAATGCAGGGTCACACTAAGTTACACAGTGGAAAAGGGACAAGTGCTTTTCACACCAAAGTGGTACATTTCAAAAGCAAACTCTTTCACGTCTGTACTAAAAAGTAAAAGTTTCACACAGAGAAAACTACAGGTATAACAACACAGTTAGGCATATAATTGGAACACATGCAAGTAAAGTGGAGTGAAGGTGCATTAAACACTAACCAAAAAAAAAAAGATTTTCCCACTAAGAGCCAAGCATACTGCTGGTTGAGCCATTTGTTTTGTTAGCTACTTATTTGCACCTTCACCAGCAGCTCAAGTGTCATGTTTTTTGTTGTTTTTTCGAACTAAATGGTCGTTTTCCACTGGTAGAATTTGCAGGGGGAACCTCAACTTAGTTATATTTTTGCCTGGAAAAATATCAAATGCGAGTGGGCCCAATCAGTTACCTTGTGGAACCCCACACTGTACCTGTCTCACACTAAACTGACAGTGGATTTGCAAGACTTGGCTTGGATATAGCTACTTTACAGCTACTGTTCTTGGAAAAACCTAAACACTGCATAATAATAAAAAAGTTTCCCCAGGAAAAAAAAAGAAAAAAGAATTATATATGAAGATTAATACCACAGTACAATGAGTAGGCAATTAGATTGTTGTTAGATTAGATAGCTCAACAAAGATTGGAAGCAAGGGAAAACAACTAGTCTGACTCAAAGCTCTTAAGCTCTCTATTAAACTAACAGGATACAAAGTACTCCCAATGCACTCTGCGGCAGTGCTTCCACCTAAATGCTTACAACTGAATGCACAATGCTAAAACTAAAATGTTAAGTGGGTGTGTTTACACCATGGTCACCACCTGAGTTTGGTAGCAAGGAAATGTTTGCTTATTAGCACTAAATACAAAATCTTGAATGTGTTTAGCAAATTTTACTGAAATCCTCCCAACATTTGATGAGACAACCAAAAATGCCAACTTGCATGTTGTCGAGAAAGAACAGGATCCACCACTTTCACCCCCGGGGGACTAATAACATTGACTGATTTTATTGTCAGTCTATCCAGTCGCCGTTGAGAGGGTTCACCACAACCTTGGCCTTCTGCAGGTGCTGGCAGAAAAGCCAGAGCTCACAAGCTGTCGTTCTCAGGCAAACATGGATAGCTGTATAAAAGTTCACGGTGATCCATCACATAGCTGTCATGTCAGCCTGGAACAGTGTTGGACTGGGACTAGGAATTGCCATTCGTAGCGCCATGCCAGCTGCAATGTCATTCTGTCAATGAGTTCCCCCAAAAGCCACCTTCAGATCAAGCCCTTCTTGTGCTAGTCAGACAGTAGAGGTGGCAGATAGATGGATGGTGGGGTTTGGGGAAACACTGGGTCAGATCACTGTCATGAAAACCTCACTTTGTTAATTCCTCTTAAACAGCATAAGTGCCAATCTTTATTAAACATTATTTAAGAGGACATACTTGAAAAAAATTAGCTGGCTCAGGTTGCAATTAAACCGTCGTGATGGCTCTTGCAAGCGGAACATCAGGTAATGCAAGCTACTTTGCAAGTTTTAATATATATAATGTCTGTGTATGTTTCAGTGCTATAGAATGTAAAAACTCCCTGGTAATTGAAGCATTAAAAAGACTGGTCCATGCATATTATTTAATCTGTATTAATACTCTCTCCTCCTTTAGTGGCAACGTGACACCACCATTCTTAAATGTGACAGCCTAGAGAGCCCTCATAGAAAGGTTTTATTGTCTTTAGCTGCCTCACTGAAAGCTGATGGGCTCTTCAACATCCACAAATAGTTTTTTGATTTGAATGTAGGTCTTTATATGTAGAAATATTTTTGCTTGTCACTGTTGCATAGCAATCCTGAGACCACAAAGGCCCCATCACATTACAAATACCATTTCCCATGAACATTGAAATCAATGAATACTCGAGAACATCGTGTACCTAAAACGCTCCAGTCAGTAACTTACCATTGGATGCTGTGAAATCTATCGCCACCGTGAAGTTCAGTTGTGTTCTGTTGCATATAAAGTGAGAAAAGAGAGCGTCACACACTTCAGTACACTTAATAGACGCGATTTCCAACACATGCACGCCGATGCAATGAACTGCGATCCAGTCAGTGCACTAGTTGACTGGCTAATTAGTATGTCAAGACATACTCTCTTCACCATCTTGAAGGTCTAATTGGGCTAAACAAATGAAACCAGTAATTAAAAGTGAATGAAATGAATAAATTAGGTATTTACAAATGAGTTTTACCAATAAAAACTCCCGCCCCCCTCCGCCCCTTTCAGAGCCAATACCAATTCAGTATGTTGCTCACAAAGAAAGCTTTTGGGAGATTCAATATACAGACACACACAAAGACACAAACAGCCAAAATGCTGGCTATCGGCGCGAGTGTGGGCTCATTATTATTCCACTCACCCTCCTCTGATGAAATCCACGAAGGTATACTCGGACTCCACTTTGAAGGACAGCAGAGTTACCTGGCAGACACACACACATGCCGACACACAAACACGCAGATAAACAGAGGAAGAAGGTGGGAGAGGGACCAGGGCCAGGTAGGCAGGAAGGCGAAACAGGTGGCCAGGCAGCAAGAAGAGTCAGCGAGAGAGAAGCAGATGTAAGAGGTGGTGATATTTAGACTATATAAATATATAAGACAACAAAAAAAATACCAATACAGAGGAAATGACAGGCAGATATGGGCGATGTGGGCGCACTCACAGTCCCGGAATTGATGTATTTCTTCTTTTTGCCTTTCTTCTTGGGATTCAAAACCTGCCGGCGATGGAGAGAGTAAGTTAGTGATAGAGAGGGTGCTTGTAAAGCCACTTTATACCCTGGGATGATGTTTAATAATGAACATGAATAATTCAGCAGATCCCTGATAATAGCGGCGGCGGCGGCGGCCCACGAATCCAAACTGGTGTTACGTTTAACCGCGTGTGTGTGTACACAAGAGAGAAAATCCATCCGTCCGTCATCATTACGAACCTGATTAGTAAACCGGCGCTCTGGTTTCAGATCTGAAGATTTGCAGGGACGTTTGTGATTTCTTTATTCATCGCAGCGATATCAATTTGTTAGTTCGGAACAAAGTATTCCTTTGTTAAGCAGATTTTAATAAGCTGGTGGTATAATGGAGTTTGCATTTCCAGAGTTGAATTGCTAATGGTTGATATGTGTATGTAAGCTGACTTTTTTTTTTTTTACAGCAAAAAGCTCTTGGCAGTGAATTATTCTTTCTTTTCTTCTCTGTCATATTGCAACCGAGCACTGAAGGCTCCCTATTACACAGTGAGGATTCAAAGGCTCTTTTAATTCTACAGTTGTGATAAAAACAAATATTTTTCTGGTGGCATGGTGATATTGTATTAATGCAGCAAGCTTTTTATTGTGTCTATATTTACAATGAATAACGGCTAAAAATGAATGTGAATACATAGAATCATAATTCAGTCCAAATTACTGCAAAACCTTTTTAAGCCAGCTGGTATTTTCTTTTGCAAAGTCTGCACTCCAGGACCTGATCATTTTGTTTCCATTCTCTCATGATGATTAAATAATAACAGCACAATAAGTCAATACATGCAATTAATTTTGGTCCGAGTTCTATACCATGACTTGATGGTGGAGGGTGCAGACAAAGTTACATGGTCCACAGTTGGACTACTTTTACATTTTTGATGGGCATGAAAGTCTTCTTGTTAAATCATCAGTGAAAAAGTTTGGCAACTCTGTTGGCACGAGTGGGCTGCAAAGTGGCTCGGTGGTTAGCATCAGCTAGAAGGTGGCTAGTTCGCGTCCCGGTGAGGACACCCGGGATCTTTCTGCGTGGAGTTTGCATGTTCTCCCCGTGCAGCGTGGGTTCTCTCCGGGTTTTCCAGCTTCCTCCCACACAGTCCAAAAATATGTTGAGGTTAATTGGTGATTCTAAATTGTCTGTAGGTGTGAATGTGAGTGTGCTTGGTTGTCTGTCTCTAAGTGTAGCCCTGTGATAGACTGGTGACCTGTCCAGGGTGTCAGCTGGGATGGGCTCCACCCATAGACCATATAAAAGATGGACGTAGCATTCGGCCCTGAAAAATGAAGCCAACCCGGAAGTGTCAAAAACCTGCAATATCACTACGTCCACTAGCTGCTGGCTCCAAAAAGCCCTGGCTCCCATAGACTTGAATTGGAAAAGAAGTGATCACAGATCATGAAATACTGCATTCCTACAGCTCAGGATTTTTTTCTTATTAGTTTTCATAGTCAAAGCAACGATGCAGACGAAGCGAGCAAAAGGCGGTAAATGTGGGCGGGAAGAGAGGGCCCGCCTCTCAATCCGTCTGACCAATCGCTGCTCCTATGGCTCCGCCCCCCTCTGACGATTTTTGCCTCACTGGCTCCAAAAATCCAAGATGTCAACCAGGAAGTAGCAAAACCCTGACTTCATTTTCTCAGTGCAGAAACCAACGGGTGACGTCACGGTAGCTACGTCCATCTTTTATACAGTCTATGGCTCCACCCCTCCCACGACCCTAGTGAGGATCAAGCAGTGTATAGATAATGGATGGATGTTAGCAAAGTATAAGCCTGTTTGGGTAAAAACCTCAAATTACACCTTAATTATGACTTGAAAGGTGCATTTTGGCAAAAATGATTCACCAACATTACACTTAGGCGGCAAGTGCCTTGAACAGCTAAGAGCGTCAATGTTGAAAAAACTGAAAACTCAATCTGCAATTTGGACACATGATTTGTGTTCAACTATAATAGTTTTGAGTTTGCTGCCACTCTTATTGTCAGCCGACAAGGCCAGTGGGTTGTGTTTACACCCTTCCGAAATGCTGAAATTACAGACAGAACATGTTTTCTCAGAGAAAAAGCTAAAATGAAAACTGGTGGTCGAAACACTAACCTATATGATGGTTACATGTTAATTATTTTAGCTAATTGTGGCTGCTAATGCGATTTTGACCCTTTTCTCTTTATACTGCAGGACAAACGCAGTACAAGTGTGTCTGAGCTGCTGATTACATTTTAAAGTCTAGTGGGAAACAGCACTGTTGGAGATATGACAGGTGCCAAGGACCTGCAGAGCTCTCATTCTTTTCTTTTTGAAAAACGGACATCTGCACAATGGCTGCTGTACCATTATAGTTCTATTACCATAATAATAACAAAATCACAAAAACGGACCAATGCAAGATCTTCCATTGTATGATGTTATTCTCCATATCTGTTTGAGAAACTATCCATTGAACTGCTGGTTGCATTTACATTCCATTAAAATGTTTTTTCACCTTGAGGGCATCTATATTTATTCGCCATTGGAGCCATCATCCAGTTTAGGAAAGGTTGTATAAGCTTTTTTGGAAGGGTTGCCGAGTTTCCAAGCTTTTGGAGAGTCAACCGAAGGAAGCTAAAGTATCAACATCACCTAAATTGGAGTGATAACAACATAAGATGAAAGCAGTGAGAAACAACAAAGCAGCCCCAGGTCGTGCCTCACCTCATAGACATTGAATTGGTTCTGCCCCCGAGACAGCTCTCTGTAGCTGGTGGTGAACTCGCCAATGAAGTCATGGCTGCAGACAAACAACACCCACACAGACAGGCGAGCATGAACACAAATTTCATAATCCGAGACCAATTGTTATGTCTTTCTTTCCACGTCTCTTTCTCCATCTTTATTCCTACCAGTCCCCTAGTATCTTGCACAAGTTGGCATAGCTGTTTTCCATCCATAGAATGTACATGAGGCATATCGTGTGAATCATTAGCCAACGGTTATTTGTAGATGCTTTTACCTTCCATCTCGATCCCAGTCATAGACGTCTACCTTCACCGTCCTGAAATAGACAGAGAGCATCTTATTTCTCAAGATCTGCTCTTAACCAGAGCATCTACTGTGGATAAAAAAAGAGAACCTGAACTTGTGTTTAATTAAAGAAAATAGAAAAAAAAAAAAAACCTTTTCACTCCACCATGCTGGGAGCAGATAGCGCAATTACATATTCACTCATTCAATAGCGTCACACTGAAGAGGATTATTGGCACAGTGGGTACAGGTCGTTATGTGAACTCTGTGCAGACGAGCTTCCAGTCGGTGAGGATGATCAATTTCACATGTGGGGGAGAAGTTTGCATGCATTACCGTGAATGTTTAATTCCTGCCTCATGTAAAGAGCAAGACAGACTGTATGCTGTAGGTCTGCGGTATATGAATAAGACTTTATTTGTTCAAAATGTCACGGGTTAATGGAAGCCATTAGCATATCTGTGATGGGAGTTGCTTTTGCACAAAACTCTAACTGCGAGGACTTACAACCCCTGATTTATCTCGTTTGGGGCGCAGGTGAATCACTTAGCGGGGCATTACGGGAGTTGAAAAATAGCATTTGTGGGGAAGTCGTTGGTGGCTACTTTACACAGTGTTTCCTAATGAGAAACCAACTGGCTAGCTTGTAAATGGCTGGTAAAAAGTGACAAATTTGAAAGGTGTGAACCTTGTGTTGTTTGCATTTGTTAAACCCGACTGTGCCTAGTTGTTTACAGTATAAACTGTATTTGTGGCTCATTTTTGAAGATGCCTGGTCTTAGAGACATAGGAACTTTGTGCTGTCCACCAGCTTTGGAGTACCAAAAGAACAAGTACGAAAAAATAGATCATAATGCCAACATTACTCCTTAAATAAATAGACTGACATCCTATGATTTATACACAGTCAGAGGTAAGTTGAGGGTTTGCTGTGCAGTGCAATCCATTGTCTTTGTCTGTAAAATGTGGAGCCAGGAGATATCCAAGCATAAAGACTGGAAACAATGGTAAAAAGCTGCCCTGGCTTTGTCCAAAGATGTAAAAGATTTGTCCAGATATTTAACAGTGATACAAGAGTAGTATTATGGGGTTGTGTATGGTTCAACCCCATGTCAGCTGATTCTGTGTGCAATATGGGTCGATCTTTACTAACGTTCTAAACATGGGCCGCCATTCGTCAGTCTTATTGTGAGTAGGGTGTAAATGCTGGGCACAAAGAAGTCATTGTCATGTTTTGTGTGGTGGTCTCTACCTTCCATGCACTTTTAAGGCCAGACACAATAATGGTTTTGATCAGTGTCCAACAGTCCCACATGAAAGCCTCCAGCATACATCACTAGACCTCGCAGGTGCATCTGCTGTTTTAAAGTGGTGTAAGTCTAAAAGGATTACAAATTCACAAAAACTTATAAAGGGATAAGAGGAGGATAATAGTTCCCATTACTGAGATAGTGGCACGGTGCGCTTCTGTATGCAGTTCTGTATGTACCTGACAGCAAGTGGCTATTACAGATGCTCATGGTCCAGCCTTACTTATATTTATATATTTATATATATAAAACATAGTGCGTGCTAGAACTGAGTCAGTCTAAATAACACCAGTGCTGGTCCCTGGGATACCATGACCGACTGCTGGCATTATTCTGACCGCCCCAGCAACAGCTGCTTCTTAAGTGTTTCTTTCTTCATTTTATCAGAGATAATTTCTCAACAAGCGCGCTGTGTGTGCCATGTAGTTTTATGTGTAGGTTTTTAAAAAAAATAATGATTAAATACTTGAATTCACTCTCTAGTTGAATGCACAAAAGAATGGTACAACATGTGTTCTGACCTGTCGTAGTCACCATTGCAGAGAGCTCTGACGGGTATAGTGAAGGGCTGCCACACCGGGTTCAGTGTGTTCTTAATCACCTCCGTCTTATGGCAGATGGTGAACCTGCCAGCAAAAAAAACACCAGACATGAAGAACCCAAAGGGAGAACACATTCACATTGTACCAGCGGAGATAATCCAACCTCGCTTATCTCCCTCTGCAATTCTGCAAAATGCTTTGTGGGTTGTTGTTGTGTCTTTTTATATCTGCTTAAGTATATCTGGGGGACATGACAAAATTCCAGGTGGAGCTTTATTGCTACAAACATCCCTTCGAGGCACAACAGTGGAAGGAAGTAATAATGTAAAATGATGATAGGGGCCTCGATTTATGGAGCCACTCGATCCAAAAACAAACAAACAAACAAAAAAAACCCCAAAACATGCAGCGTAGTTAATTTGTATGGAATAGAAGTAAAATGAGAACCATATGTGAACGCTGGTATCACTGAGTATATGTATAGCCTTCCCCTCCAACAAAACACCTTTCTAAATGTTTCCTGTTCCAACACAATGCCTGCACTCTGCTCTCGATTTTCTGCAGCGTCCCGCTTTACAATCAGAGTGTGCTTTCTACTTCACAGCACCAATGTATCTGCTGAGGGTTCGGTGCTTCGATCAGCATTGCCTTAAAGTAACGGTGGCACTTGAGGATAAGTGCTGGAAGTGATTTGTAGCAACAGCAATTCCCACAGCTGAGCATACTGATGTGAGTTAGATTTTGTAATAAAAGGATGCGCTGGTTATATTTGGGAAGCTTTCCTGCGTTGTTGGGGTTTTGAAGATGGGGATGTTTAATTTGTATGCGCTGTACTCAGTCGGGGTATTCTTTTTGAAAATGACCTCAAGGAGAGGAGCAGACAATACATCACGTGCACATATTAATAACCTTTCATTGTCTTGGCTGTTAGCGGTGTAATGCTATGCTAGTATCTGTATCCGTGCATTTCTGTAGTTGTATTGGTTGTTAATACTAGAAGTTGATTTATACATATTTATATATTGCTCATGACATATATAAAATAGCCAAATAGCTATCTCAGAGAAGATGCCACTGCTATAGTGGTATTGTATTGTAGCAGTTGTCAGCAAATTCATTCAAGGTAAAAAAAAAAAAACAACTTAATACCATAGACTGTATGAAAGATGGACGTAGCAACCGGCCCTGAAAAATGAAGCCAACCTGGAAGTGTCAAAAACCTACGTCCACTAGCTGCTGGCTCCATAAAGCCCTGGCTCCCATAGACTTGCATTGGAAAAGAAGTGATCACAGATCATGAAATACTGCATTCCTCCAGCTCAGGATTTTTTTCTTATTAGTTTTCATAGTCAAGTCCAGAGATCAGGTGGCCAATCTGAAAATAAATCAATACAGAATTTTTAAAAAATCATCAACATTTTGCGGGGCAAGGGGCGTGGCTGGCTTGATTGACAGTCGGCAGCGACGATGCAGACGAAGCGAGCAGAAGGTGGTAAATGTGGGCGGGCAGAGAGGCCCCGCCTCTCAATCCGTCTGACCAATCGCTGCTCCTATGGCTCCGCCCCCCTCCGTCGATTTTTGCGTCACTGTCTCCAAAAATCCAAGATGTCAACCAGGAAGTAGCAAAACCCTGGCTTCATTTTCTCAGTGCAGAAACCAACGGGTGACGTCACGGTAGCTACATCCATCTTTTATACAGTCTATTCATTGTAGGGTTTCTTTAAAAATGTGAAAGCCGACTGTGTGCACCCTTTTGAGAGAGTCCCTTACATCAGGCTTTGATCTGTTCCTACCTGAATAATGTACGTACAGTACCTACCAGAAGTCCATGAAGGTTTGTACACATTAGGTATAACAGTCGCTGGTTTAATGTTAAAGACATGAATATTTGAGCCCACCCCCGACGACCACACTCACGTTCCATCCTCATTACTGCGGTAGAAAACCAGGAATGGGTCGGACTTGCCAAAAAAGTCTTTCTTATCCAGCTTGTTGGCACACAACTGCATGGTGGCAATATCCTGTCACAGAAGACAAGCAGTTTTCATTAGACTTTTTCTGATGCAATATCATTTCTAAGTCAGTAACTTGTTTCCTGCAGGAACTTTCTCGGCAACAAATAAATTACAGCTCACGCAGGAATTGTGCGCAACGGTTTTGAAGCATCCCAGTGAATTTGAAGTATTTGGCAGCATAAAAACTCATGGTGACGCAAACGTGGATCAGAATGCTAAGCAGCGGTCCACAAGCAGTTTGTACACTTTAATAACCCGTGCATGCATACAGATCACACTGATTGCAGTCCGTTGTTTCATTTGAATTACACATTTTATTAGTCGGGGAAACTTATTTTATCATGGGATGTCTGCAATATACTCAGCGAGGCAGAGGGAGCACTTCATACATATGTATTAACGGTAACAGCAGTTAATGAGGAGCTGTCTAATTCCTGCTTCTGTGTTGAGACGCTCAGGACAAGAGAGGCAGGACCGAGGGAAGGAAGGATGGACGGATAGATATTTAGATAATGAGGTTTTTTTAGTCATTTTCTCCTGTGGGAAGGCATCATGGGAAACCTAAACTTGCCATTGACAGATAGAGGTTGTCAGCCTTACGCACACACACACACACACACGCACACACACACACGCGCGCGCGCACAGAGCTACACAACACACTTATCAAAATTCCTAAAGAGCATTCGGATCTTGTCAGGAGCGAAAACCTCCCAAAGTAACGATGGTAAATACAACCAAGATAAGCCTGTTCACATAATGGTCTCTGGAGCACACACACACACACACACACACACACACACAGAGGATATTCTGTTAGTATCTGACTGCCTGGTTGGTATTAATATATTATAGTGGCAGGGGAATGGCCAAACTGGAGGAGAAAATCACTCCGTTCATGGCAGGAAACCATCTTGACAGTTAATCTCAGACACATTTAGAGAACTGTGGAGAGGCCCGGCTGACAAAACATCAAGTGTTTGTCGGCACGGAACACTTAAAAACTAAACTTGAAGGTGGTGTGTGTGTGTGGGGGGCACGCATGGGAATACAGGGGCTAATAAAAGAAAGTGCATACATTGTTGTAATGACGGGCAGTGTTTTGGATGGCGTGCATGCATGCATAGTGCGTACTGACCCTGCAGTTACTGAGCTCCTCTGCAGCAAAGATAATGACTCCACACTTCTTCCCTGGAATCCCACTGAGAGCGAAGGATAGGGGAGGAAGAGACAGAGGGAAAGAGTGCAAAGTAGGATAATTGTAGCACAGCATAAATAATACAAGCACCAAGCAGATGTCATTCATACCCGTAAGCTGTTATTGTGCTAGGTGACAGTGCCGTATGCAGATCCGTAGTTTTCCGGAAAAGCCTGCACAGGGACCTGCGAGCCATTTCTAAAAATGGCTACAAGTGGCAATTAGCTGACATTAACAAAAGTAAGTTGCTTGTCACTCAAGAGCAGCTAACGCCGTAGCTTTAAAATCTCTGAGTGCATCGAAAACAAAGTTAGATAAGACCCTTCTCATTCCGCGTTCTCGTCGACATAACAACCCAAGAACTGTTCCGATTCAAAGACCACTTGCAGATCAAATCACCTGAAGTGTTTGTGCGCTGTGCCCGTTTTATTAAGGATACTTCAGGAGCTGACTGGTGTGGACTTGGAAATGCATTTCATGTCAAACAGCACCGACGGTTGAGACTTTGAGCGATAATAACGCTGCTAGAATTTTCAACCTTTGACTGTTGATATGTCAGTTTATGAAGTTTTGGGATTCTTTTTTCCCACATTAGCCAAATCATTTCCTTTTCTTTTCGCTATCATCGACAGTTGTACCCCAGAAAGTCGCTCACTCAGATATCCAGAACTTTTTGAAATGGAATATTTTCAACAGAAAGATTTTTAAAAATGGGGTCACAGTTTAAATATTATAATAATAGTCAATAACTGGACTGTATGTCCTCTTATTGTGACTTGAGTGGTTCAAAATCTGTCTAAAGAAAGACCTACAACCATTACTTAAAGTGATGTTTTTTTTGTCAACAAAGTTATGTTCACAACTATTTCTCATCAAAATTCCCTGCGTCGGCATTTCAATCTTGCATCCTGCATACGTGCTCCATGCTGTTGTGCATGTGGACTCACTTACCAAGTTCAAACCCAGATGTAGTGCAGATATGAGACTTTTTTTTAAATTACTAAAGCATAAAATGTGAATTTCAAGTTATGCACAGTGAATATTGTCAGAATGTTACAGTACTATTTGACATCATTTGTCATGGGCTCCATTCACACGAAGCCAAAGCTCAGATTGAGAACACCGTCAAGAACAAAAATAAATGAATGAATGGGTGAATTAACTACAGAGACAAAAACTCATCATACCAGGCTGTGAACATGTTCGTTTCTGCTGTAAAGTTGAACATTTTAACACGGGGGCCAATGGGGACAGAAACGCTTTTGGAATCAGCCTTAAGTGGACATTTGAGGAACGGCATCGTTTGGCATTTCTGTACTGGCTTCATATTTCATCCCTGGAGGTTACCTCTTGCAAATAACCTGAAACTACTTGGTAATCAATTAACAGTTTCAGTCATTTTTAAAGCAAATAAAAGGCTGCTGTTGTCTTCTTTCAACCCCTAAAATTAGCTTCCTTTCTTTGCAACATATCACTGAAAATAGAATATTTTGGGGGTTTGGACAAAACCGTGTTTAAGGTGGACACGTTCAGCTCCTTGAACATGTGATGGCATTACTTGGAAAATTCTTTGGAAACAACTCTGGAAGTAATTCTTAACTGATGTTGTGATTATTTACTATTTCCTTATTAAGTAATTGTTTAGGGTGGATATGATTCAGACCTGCTGTGCTAACATTTCAATTGGGTTACCAGAATGTGACATTGTCATGTGATATCATACATTAGCTTTCAATTATGCTGCCTAGTAATGACTTAGGATCTGATTTTTAGGATCCCTAAAAGTGGCCACTGCTCGTCCAAAACCCAAACAATACACTGGTCGAGTTTGAAGACGATCATATGTACGGTTATGAAGAAATACAAAGAAGACAGGCCCACAGATTTCCTTCTTTTTAGAGTTTACTCTCAGTGTAAAGCCCTCACAAATATCCACGTTTAAGAAGTGCCAGATGATTTTTTTTTTTTTGCTTCAATCAGCAATTGGTTGCAATTTCATTTTCTGTCAACAGACTAATCAACTTATTTCAACTCAAGAGTGCCGGTTAGTTTCCTGTGTTTCTTGGGAAGTGATGACTGTGGCATCAACAATAAAATAGCCTTTATTAATGTTGTTGGTAACAACTGTGCTTTTTCTGCTCAAACTAAGTGATGTGTTGGTCTCACTGGTGTCCACGTGCGCCAAACACAAGCAGCCCGAAGCACCTCCAAAGTGCTATTAGCTGTCAAAAACTCCACGGGGGGCTTTTAATGGCACATAATAGCAGATGACAGAAGCAATTAAAGCAATTAAATATTTGCTCAAATGATTGAAGTAGGTTTGACTTTCTGTTGGTTTCTGTTGAATGCAAAGGCTTTGCACTAAATGGCAATACAAATAGGGATCTAATAAAGGTCTGTGTAAAAGTGTAAACAGCTTAAAAGTAGACGTCAGTTGAATGGCTCAAATACAAAGCGCAGGTGTGCACATGTATGCGTTCCTCTACGTCTTGCCTTGAATCTTTTTTTTTTCTCTCTATAGTGTGTTTAAGGCTTGTAGAAGTCGTTTCTTCCCTTTCTTTTGTTTCTCTCACGTCTAACTCACGTTAAATGTAAAGTCTTGAGACTGAAGTGACTGCAGTGAAAAGCTAATTCACTGAACTGTCACAAAAAGAAACTGAACAAAAGAAGAAGAAGAAAAAAAAAACGGTTGACGTCTATTGAAGAGGAAGTCTCTGAGAACGGGAACAGAATGGGAGTGAGAAGAGACAAATGAAGGCTAACTTTGCGACGTTCGGGGCACCGAAGGGCCAAGCGTGACTGCTGCTTCATTATAATTTTTAAAAGAGCTGAAAGAGGAGGAGGGGTGAGCGGGGTACGCATGAAGACGGAAAAAGGGGTTAAAAGCAAGATGAGCGAAGGGTAAAAGGAGGAAGGACAGCCTGATGAGTCATTTTCAACTGACTTATCTTCGCATCAGTTGGCAAATTGAGGTTAAACAGCCTAATTTTCATAAATTTGATCATTCTGATACGTCAATAATAACATTCACGTGCTAAATGGGTTTACATTGCAACAGGTCTTGGGAAAATGCCTGGAAACAAGCAACAGGAGCCTCCTCTGTCTGTTTCTGACACTTGTTGTGATGCTTTCATGTGTTGACTGGACGCTCTGACATCTGGGATCTAAGCAACATGCATCAAAGACTGAGAATGTTGATTGTGACTCATAATTACAATCAAAAAGAAGCTCAAAGCTACTTTCATCACTTTATCTTAATAGTTCCATACAAAAAAAAAAAAAAAGTAATTGTGTCATTGCTATTTAATAGTCTTCTTATATGTGAAACATGGATTGGACTGGGGATGAAAATCAGCCCAAAGTAATTTAGCACAGAGCAGAAATTTGATTTCTTAAGGTCCCATATTGTGCCCCTTTCCAGCAGATTAATCGAAGTCTTACGTGTCCCCAGAATGTGTCTTTTAATTTTTCAGCTCAGCATACTGCAAAGATGGTTCATTTCACCATGACTGTATAACTGTTGGTCTTTGCTCTGTTACCAACCGGCTGTTTCTGTGCCTACAGCTTTACTGGTCCTGTGCTCGCACCCTTCAGGAAGAAGACATCTATGATTGACAACTTGGAGCAAATCAGGTGACCACATGGCAGCCGGCATATACAAATGAGAGTGTGAGACCAGGACTTTCTGTTGCTTTGAACTTTCTGTGTGAGCGGACACTTTGTGGAAATAGTGAACAGCACAGCTGTTGTTTTTACTGCATTTGGTAGCTACATGGTGCAGAGCAGCAGCTTGGAAGTGACTGCTCCCAATTTTATACTCATTCTGGCAACAGAAACCGAAAAATCTGTAAATGACAGCAGCTGTATTAGAAATTAGGCTGTATTAAGTTATAGTATATGTGAGCACAGCGAGCAGGAGAGAAGCAAACAGGTGGAAAGGAGATGACAGCACCTGAGTTTAGTTTGCAATGACGCACATCTTTTGTACCTTTCAGCCAAGTTAAATTCACAAACTGGTCGATTATGAAACTGAACTCTTCTGTATTCCAAAAGTGCTGGTTTTGTTGACTGGGTACAACGCCTGAAGTTATGCTTAAAAAGAGAATGCTGGTTTATTTTAACCAGGAGCGTTTTCCAAATCATGTGACTAGTGTGGCTCACTGTGAGTGTTAACTTCTGAAGCATTTTAAATGTTTTTTCAGTTGGACCAAAGTAAAACACAGTAATTAGCTGCCTGGAAGGAGCACTTTCCCAACTACATTACAGAATGCCTTTTGGGGAATATTTATAAGCTGACCCAGTCACACTGCTGCGTTGAAAAGTAGGAGGAAAACTGTTGGTGTAAAGAATAGGACCTGCTAATACTAGTCCTTGACTATCTCCATGTATCCGCAGATTAGAGTAACCCCGGCTGTGGAACTACAACCAGTGCACTTTTGGCAAACAGTGTTGTCCCGCAGATGGTGTTTCACAAAATCAATGGGGAATAAAGACCAGGGACGGAACGCTCTCCACACAAAAGCTAATACAGTTAAAGAAATGCCGCTAATTTCTGTCTTTACTTTCAGTCAGACTCCCCCCCACTTAATGCTGTTCACAAGCTGTTCTGTGTGACTCCTCATTTCCCTGAATCTCTACAGCAGAGCTGAAGAGTGCAACATTGGCATAAAGGAGCCACAATAGTCCACGGCAGGGAGGCAAAAGAAAAAAAAAAAAACTAGACCCATTTGTATGTTTGAGAAGTATATCAAGAGGCATCCTTTGTTTCAGCAGCTCCAGTGACAGCTACACTTAAACTGTGTGGTGCGGCCACAGCGTGTCTGGGACCTAATATCAATACTCCATTTTCAGATCCTCTTCCTTCTTACACACACTTCTGTGAAAGAGAAACATTTGCTGTGAGCTTACGTCTGCAGTGCACATTACACGAGAACTAAATAGCGCTACAGATGCCATCGTTGTGTTGAATTGTAATTCAGTTCAGCTCCATTTGAATAATGGTTTGGTTTTGAAAGTGAGAAGGAATAAATCTTCAGCCTTTACAATATTCATATAAAAGTTATTATCCACCTTTCATAGCTGCCCTTTGTGTGCTTTTTTCCCTTTTTTTTTGTTGCATTTTCAATCATTTCTGTTTCGCAGCCGTGACCAAATCCAACTTTTGGAAAACATGGGGGGCCCTGAGGCAAAGCCAGGAGGCCGAGCTGTTGTCCAGCGACCCTAAACGGTTCAGCTGTGTCCCGGTTCAGTGTCAAGAGAAAACAGAATGCAGCATGCCCCATAAAAACATCACAGGCACAGACTTATTTAGCTTTGATATAGCAGAAAAATAAGAAGCAGCACTGACAAGAGAAAAATGAGAAAGAAATGACCGTGTTAGAAAAAACGATTTAAGAACATGGAGAAAAGAGGGCGAGGAAGAAGAAAGAATGACAAAAAAGAGAGCGTGTTAGCCACTCTCGCCTGGTCTCATGAAACCACAGCCTTCCATGACGTACTTTTTTCAAGTCGATGGATTCTCTTGCTCAAGCTGCCTGCTACAGCTGGCAGGCGGCTACAGTGGGAGAATTATTTATGAATTTATCCACACAGTGTGTCCAACCGCACGCCCGCCAGCGAGCCCACCGGATACGAGAACCGCCTCGACTCGGGAGTATCTGTCCGAGCCTCGACTGCTCGCCGACTCTAGAATAATAATGACGTGCTGTTCCTCTGCTCGATTTTTGCGAGCGTTTATTCTGGTGTTGTTTCTCATCATGGGCCGCACTGGAAGCCACAGAGACTTGTCAGATGTCAGGATTGTTTGTATCGCTGTAAGCATGAGTTACATGATCGCAAACAAAAAAAAAACAAAAACAAAAAAAGCAACCCCCAGTTTGTGCGTATTGATTTGGAATACCACATCACCTACGCTAAATACAGTCTAAGTGAGGCAGCTGTGAGCTATTTCATAAGCGGTAAACAGCTCAAAAAGAAACACAACAAGGCTTAGCTGCCATCTGCTATTAGGGAAATGACATCAAGTGCAGGTTCTTGACAGAACACTGATTAACCTTCAGGTCATATCTGCCATTTGAACAGTTCAGAGGGCTGTGCATCGGGGCATGGGTCTGTTTATTTTTTTTCTGGGAAACCCCTCCAGTCACGTACTGTCGATCTCATTATAACTGTATTTTACACTCCTTATTATTCTGTCACTGCCACATGGTTACGTGCAGGATATTCATAATTACCTCCATTCTACCAACAAGCACTAGCCCCACATTGGAAGCCATGAACATTGCTGTTTTTGGCATAATGAATTCTGCGATAACATTGAAATAAAACTTTACAAGACAAGTCTATGCACATGTAACCTTACTTGGGCTACGACATTCTTTGGCTGTTAATGTTAATTGTGACTCAATGCAAACAGATTTCAAGTGTTTGGATCATGCAAAAGGAAACCCTGCTTGGCTTCGTTCAGTGAATTAAACATCTAAATGGTAGTGCTTGCCTCCATGCATGCAAATAAACAATGTCCCACATCACTATTTTGCAGGGAAACCATTGCTGCATCTTGGGTTTGGCACCGCCCAAGACGACTCTAATTGGTTTGAACAAACAGACCGCAGAGTTTTCTCTCTCTGCAGCAGAATGATGATGAGGTGCGGCGTGATCATTCTGGTCTGGCTATGCAACACTAGTGGGCACATGGATGTTCCAAACAGAAGACATGGTTCCAAGAGCATAGAGGCAAGAGGCATAAAAACCAATTTAGTAAATGCGTTAAATATTCTGGAGTGCTAGAAAAGTTATCAGTATAACATCCATCCATTATCTATACACCGCTTAATCCTCACTAGGGTCATGGGGGTGCTGGAGTCTATCCCAGCTGACTCAGGGTGAAGGCAGGGGACACCCTGGACAGGTCACCAGTCTATCACAGGGCTACAATTAGAGACAGACAACCAAGCACACTCACAATCACACCTATGGACAATCTGGAATCTATCAGTAGAACAGTAAAGATATAAACTGTAACAGGAAACCAATATGAAATGGCTTGTACAAGGTAAACAAGTTCATATATCAAAGGAGCAGAACTCTGCAACACCACCTGCATCAGTCATGAGTTGGAAAAACAAGTACGATCTTCTTACTGTTATTACTGTTAGCACTGCTACTAGTACTGCTGTTTGCTGGTGTAGGGCTGGATGATTAGGGTAAGTGGCTGCACTTAATGGATTCTGATGGACTCTGAAAGGCTCAAAGGAGAAAATCTGACAGCACACACTGAGGCCAGTTCATGCTCACCATGTCCTGTGTGCTCTCAAAGGTCCGTGCTCGTGACCTAAATTTTGCCATCGAACCAAAGTCCATGTCCAAACTGCAAGCTGACTGTTTCCAGGAAAACAAGTGGTGCTTTAAAACAAAAGGCTATTACGAGCAGAGGTGGTGTGAGGATATTCTCAGTCATCCACACATTTATTAATCGTAATTGAAAGAGTTGGAATTGAAGTAGTCACTGCTGGTCATTTTGAAATTCACTGTACAGCCGGTCAATCTGTAACCAGCTACTGTATCCTGTAAAAGGTGTTCAGTCACAGCTGGTCAGAAACCTCCACAGGAGCCTCGTGTGCTTTTCTGTGTTTGAGGCAATGTGACCTTCTGCAGCAGACTGATGCATATCTACTGCAGTATGAAGAGAGACACGCGTGAGTCCGCTGTTTGCTTTTAAGGTCTCGCATCAATCATGTGGAAAAAATAAATTAGCCTTCAGTTCCAGCTAGTGGGGCTTGGTGGGTGTTAAAGTGCTCAATCCAAGCATCGCAAAGTGGTTCATTGTTGGGGAGGTGCGGGGTTTCTGTTTCGAGCTACTATCCCTGAATAGTGAGAGTGGTTCTAAATGGTTTCTACTTCTGTGCCAGTCTTGTGTGATGTAAATTTAGTAATTTCCAATTAGTTCACATGCACTGTAACGCCGGAGACGATGGTTAGAGTTCCACGTGGGATCATTATTTTACTTTATGCTTGGGTTTCATTTACACTAGCTGTTTACTTTTGTTTTCACCCCCTGTTTAGGTAGGTTTACGAAAATATCAAGCTTTGTGTACACCCTTTCGCAACATGTTTGAAACCTCTCTTTTATTTTCTGGATTAGCATGGTGACGAGTCCCGCCTCCTCTAATGTATGATTGGTTGGCTGAAAAGGATTAAGGCAATACAATATGCGCCAAAGATGTGTTGATGAGACACATATTTGTGACATGTCATAAACAAACATGATGACGTGAAACCAGTTTGAACATAATTTTTGGGGGACAGTTTCCTGAACTTTGTCTGATTCCTGTCAAACAGTTACACTACAGTGTATTCTCTTTTTGACTTTTTATTTATTTATTTATTTTTCCTTTATTTAACCAGGTAGGTTAATTGAGAACAGATTCTCATTTACAATAACGACCTGGTCAAGAGGCAGCACAGAGCAGAAAATACAATACATCCATAAAAAACGATACACAAACAAAACGTAACAATAAAAGGCTTTGAAGATAAAATACACTAAACACTAAGCGATACCCTGTTGTCCAGCCAAACACAATAAACAAAGTAGCTCCACTTCTGCTGCCACCGGCATGTTTTCTAGTACACGGGTCTGAAATGTGTCCACATATGTATCCTCAACAATTTTCGGACTAGTGAAGGCACCTGAATATAAGCCGCACCCACTAATTAAAAAATGAAAATAAAAATTGTACATTTATAGGCCGTGCTTGTCTATACCCCGTAGGTGTCCACATTGTAACATGAGATATTTACACAGCAAGTTTTTTTGAACTTTTAGTTAAATACGTACCGGTAACATACACAAATCCGCACCGTAAATACTTTTTTTTCCCCAAACAGTGCCTGTAACACGGCTGGTTAAGATAATAAAAAATACAGCAGCCTACCAGGAAAAGTCATTGATCGCTATCTTCATCTTCCTCCTGCACTAAAACCACTAAAATTGTCTTCTTCAGTGTCGGAGTTGAAGAGCCTCAGAATTCCTTTGTCACACACTTCCTCAGTCTCTCTTTCGCTCTCAATGTCACTTTGGTCTCGAGGCAAATTCATAAAAATCGCAAAAATCCATAAATTAGCCGCATCATTGTTTAAGCCGCAGTGTTCAAAGCGTGTGAAAAAAGTAGCGGCTTGTAGTCCGGAAATTGTGGTGTGTATAAAAGCACACACACGTTTTGAGTTGTTAGTCTTTAGAAGCTCTATCAGGAGACAAGATGAATCCTGATGTGTCCTGATGTGGGCTATGCTCTTTCTACATTGAAGTGTCCTACAGTGATGCAACTGTATGTGCGGCACAGACAACCCAACTCTTGTTCTTGAGGGCATCACTGGAAGCTTATCGAATTTAGGCCCTCCCTGGCCATCCTGTGTGTGTAAACAAAGTCGATATAATACAACTTAATCTAGTTCAACAAGCCTTGGGGATCCACTTCCTTTGACTGTATTAATAACCGAAACAGTTTGCACTCGCTTTAATTACATCAAACTCTACGTTCATTACGCCAGTCGATTTCGCACAACCTCTACTGCGGGTGAATTAGCTAGCGCTGCTATTATGAGAGTTTCTAATGAAGCTGTAGCAAAACATCAGCCAGGAAGGTCAGCTCACTCATTTCCTCCTTCAGATCAGGCGTACTCTAACGTTCTCCTTGTGTTTATCCCCTAACCACAAAATGTATTTCTTATGCTTTTCATTCAATTATTTCAGTTCCCTCTTTGTGTCTGGTTATTCCCAAACCAGTTAACCTGTCTGCCTGTCAGGGCCACTGTGAAAAAAATGATATGATGGGTGGATATAGTGTCAATGCTTTATGAAAGGTTCATACATTGTTTATGTGCTGCAATCCAGTTCATCGCCCACATGCTGGTTTTCTGGTGCATTATTAGAGTCGATGTTTCTCTCACATCAACTTTTCTACATTACTTCCTTCATAAGAAATTGCAACCATTCCTGAAAGTATATATAATATAGATGGTGCACTTGTCTCGATGGACATTTTTCATTTCATTCATTTTATACCTGAGAGTAAACAGGATTTTTTTTTTATTATCAGCATTCAGCGTTTAAGTGTGCAGAAAGAACTGCAGTATCTATATCCACTTTTTAAAGCTTTCATCTTTTGAAAATAAATGACAAAAATGTTCATTTATGCATTTCTTGTGTTTTTTTTCTACCTTAATCCCAAAGCTGACACTCAAACAGAACTGTGAATTTTATACCTCTACTGGATCTCATATTTAACACACAGTATTTGTCACATGCTTCATATATACGCCCAAATACATCGGCATGACATGTGACAGAGTCTTAATGCATAATTATATTTGCTATAATCATCATGTTGGGTTGCATTCATAAGTCAGGATTTATCAGAAGGTTACGAGACCAGTTTCTGGCCTGATTAGTTCTGCACCCCCTGTGCTTCCAACACTTCCCGCTCTGTAAACATGTTGAGCTGCATCTGCAATGAATCTGTTAAAACTGTGTCCAAAAGGCACGTTCAAGTTTCATTTTCATTTTTGGCAAAGAGAAAGAAGTGACAGGGAGCCAAATGTGGTGATAAGAGCAGGCGGGGAGCGACGATTGTGTTGTGTTGTGGTGTCAGTGACAACAACTGACTAACTGTGATTGGCTGTAAATAGGCGAAAAAGTAAAATGGATCTAACTTTAGTGAACAGCACATCTCAAGAACTAAGTTGCAGTCGAATGTTATAAGTGAAATAACCCAGAAGTATCCAAGATGGGATCAAACTTTATTTGACCGTAACCCTTGCGTGCTTAGAGATAACCTTATTAGCCAGATGAAGACCTGAAAAACAAACTGAAAAATCCTAAATGTCAGAGAAAATGATTCCTGTTACCGGTAACTGTCAGTAAGAGACGCACGAATCAGGTGTTGCAAAGTGGGTCTGACGTATATCGGGGCGATTAAGATACATACAATGTTTGACAATGCATATAAACCAGATTAAGGCTTTCACACATCACTGCACCAACGTTGGGAATCATTAATGAGATACAGTTCAGGTTCTGTAAGTTTTGCAAAAGTTTTAGCGTTAAAAGTTGTTTTTGTTCTGCCAGCAGGTGAAGCTACACTGATGATGACAGAGCAGGACGACAGCTAGAACTCTGACTGATGGAATTAGTAAAAACAAAGAAAAACAAATGTTACTGTGTTGTCTGTTAATAACTTTCATTTGACTTTAATCTGTCTTTCTAATTGGACAAAAATGTAGACGAAAGAAAACAGCACGATATAAAACACTAATTTTATATTATTTGTTCAGTTTGTGCTGCACAAATACGAACATCCTAAAAGAGCTTCAATACAACTATGAATGTAACAGCAAAATGTTGTAGCAGTTTCTCCAAAAACTGTCTCTCGGTCCAAAAACAGAATCTTCCTTCTGTGACTCTTTCCTTGTTTCAACAAGTGGTGTTGCTAACAGATTAGAGGTGTTGGCTCCATCCATGACTGTAACAGAACAACATTGTCACATTATTCGCCAAGATGCTCAAAGCTGGCAAGCATGAAACTAGCTCGAAGCTAATATCTGCTCGTTCAAACGGAGCCATTTACAAACAGATCTTTGGTTTACAAGATAAAGTAACAACTAATTCTTGCCAGTTGGAAGATGCACAGTTGTAAAATCGGTGCTGATTCATCTCTTAAAGTGGGTGAGGAGGATTTATTTTTTTTAATGGGAAACTGGGACTGATAAAAGGAAGAACCAGAGGCTCAGGATGGTTTTTGATGAACGTTAACGCCGAGAGAAGTCAAGCTATTTGACATTGACAAGGACAACCATACTTATTTGTCGCATTTGCAGCAGGAGCATGTCTCATCTTCGATTTCAGGCCTGACAAAGTTAAGCATTCTGTACAGAAGATGAAGCAGGGGAAGCGTTTTGTCGTCGTGGCTGTCAGGGCAGAGCGGGCCATATGATTACTGAACCGCCACACCAGATGGCAGGTGACGGCTCTGACGAGGACCACAGGGGACCGACGATGACACAGTGATGTGTGTGTTTGTGTGTGTGTGTGTGTGTGTGTGACAGCAACAAAGACAAACACAAAATAACGAAGACGGATTGAGGATGAATTTTATCGATCAGATTTTAGTTTTAGCATGAATGTTTTCGCTGGGTATGTGGCAATGGAACGCTTGGATTTAGCTTGAAATCAAATTCACAGATTCACAAAAATGCACAGCGTGACAAACACCAACATGAATGCGCAATACGTAACTTCTACCACTAGGGGTCTCTCAGTCAAAACAACAGCAGATTACAGAGTTTGATGACGTTGTGAAGCAGTGTGGGATTACTGGCAAAAATTGCAAATGAACATGTATTTGACAGGCGGGGCTTCATGTCCCTTAATATGTTGTCTGAGGTTTTAAAAACCAAGAATAAATAAATAATTACTGAAACAGCCACCAGCAACGTTAGCTAAAATAAGGGTAATGCTAACTTACTGTTCGATGATCCAACTGCTATGTTTTGTGGCAAATTCAGCTGTGAGGTTGGTCAGAAACCATCATCCATTGTCAAAACAGTAATGGTAAAATGATCATGATCCACCGTAAATTAGAAAAACAAAAACAAACAAACAAACAAACAAACAACGGTTGCAAACTAGCTAGTTTGTTGTATCATCCTAGAGTCTATTGAGAAGAATTTGGGGATAATAGATGTACACAAGTCAACCACGCATAAAAGATTGGTTGTTTTGTTTGACAACATTCGAGTATCTTATTTTTGATGACATTGTCTAGCAACAGCGGTGACTTAGACTCCACCCATTGGCAGCCAGGTTCAAAAATCCCCCAAACAACCACCACTTATCCAATCTATTTCAAACCCAGCACTGCACTTCCTCATGTCCTTACTGATACATCCACCAAGTTTACAGTAGACTGGATGTACAGTTATCGAGAGCTTTCACTGGATAGGTGACAGCTGAACAAGAAAAGTCAGATAATCACCAAAGTCCATGATTGTTTATCTTGCCAGAAAAGGACTATCTGTAACACATTATATCCATCCAGTAGTTGTCAAGTCTGAGTGTGAGCGTTTTTAACCTGCCATTGCTAGAAGGGTTAAGGGATAATTATTAGCTCGTAGTAATCCCATACTTGCAACATTGCCTAAAAAAGTCCCATTAAAGTAAAATAAAAAAAATAGTATAAAACTTCCTACAAAAGCCTCGATAACGATGAAATAAACATCTCTCTTCGTCGCTTAGAAAATCTGTGCGTTTCACGGCTAAGTACACCTGAAGTCACCTCCTAACAATGTATTCCTACCTGTCTGTCTGTATTACCATGTGTTGCAATCGGATAAGACAATCTGCAGATGGCTCCTCCACCACCAGCATCTCAGTAACAGGAACATAATACTGCCTGCAATCTGCCTCTGTTTGCTACCACTCACTGAGCCGAAAATGTGTTACTCTGTCTGGCCGACAATTTATTTTTTGGCCAAAAGTTTGCTGTGCTGTGTGTGTGTGTGTGTGTGTGTGTGGGTCTTTGTCTACAGTATATGACATCAGCCACAGAGCAGAAGGCATCCCACCAACTGCCCCCAATTACACACTCTGCCCTCTGACACACTGCACAGACAGATTGACCACTGTCTCGCTAAAACCCAGACAGGTACAATTTCATGACACGGGCTGGTTTGCCAGCAGCATAGCCATCCCTGTGGACAGCTTATTTAGTCCACTATCCACCTCATCAATCTGCATCTGGGCGGCTGGCAGCGTCTGGGATTGTTAATGGATCGGATCTCTTGTTTTTATTTTTTTTTCCCAGATTACAATTACAAATGGCTGATTTGTTTCGTATTTTGTCAGCTGTGAGTGATGATGATGGTGAAGTTTGACCCTCATGTTGTGTTCTGGTCGCCGATTTAAAAGTTTTATCTCTGAAAAATGTAGTTAATTGTCATGTAACACTATAATGTTATTGTTCTTGTTAGTTGTGTCTGTGAAGATTCTCAGTCATTCAGGTCATGGTTATTCTCGTAGTGTAATCGTAGCGACTCTTGAAGACGTTCCACCTCTCATCCAAGAGGCTTCATCAGTTCTGACTGACTAGTTGGGAGTTCCACATACTTATATCCTTAAGGAGCAACATTTACAATTCAGTCCTAAGAACTCTCCCCAGGAAGATGAAACCAGATTCACACCGAGCCACCAAAGACCTTAACGAACCCCTTTGTGGCAGGGTGAGTACAAACATAATGAGAAGGAGGAGCAACAAACCCCCAATTGAAAACTCAAGTGTTAATGGTTCCTTAAGGATATCAGTATGTGGAACTCCCAACTAGTCAGTCAGAACTGATGAAGCCTCTTGGATGGGAGGTGGAACGTCTTCAAGGAACTCATGCAAGTCCAGTTGCTATGATTAAACTATGAGAATTCTTGTGAGTTGTTCTTCAGTGTATTGAGTTATTGATGTGGAATATTGTGAAATTGTCAAGTTTTTGGGGTAAGTTCCTTAAGTGCGCAAATAAAATCTACACTTTTGACCAGGAACACAACAGGTTTCACTTTGTGCGACTGCATAAAACTTTGAAATATTTTCAAAACTGATGTCCTCGGTAACGTTGACCCGAAGTAGTCTTTGATAAACAGTATACGATGATTCAACTGATTAATTCTTACAGTCAAAATAATCCAGAAATTTGAGTTTTTAAGAACTCAAATTCAAGATATGCAAGATCAGATGCATGAGGCACACAGGTCATACATAACATATAGTTCAAACTTTGTAATGTTCACAAGAACTTAAACTGATTAAAAAAATCTACCACAACAAATAGTGATGATATATGCATTCTTACAGTTTTTATGATGAGTCTTAATGGAAGGGTCATTTTTGACTGGGAACACAAAATTGTTTAACATGAAATAAACACAACATGAGGGTTAAAAGTGTAAGCTTAGTACAGCTCAGCTTCCGATAATAAATGTGGATGTGTTTTTGTTTGTTTGTTTTTTATCACGGGTTATGTTTCTGCAGACAGTTCCGGTTAAAAAAGAAAAAAAAGTAAGCGGTGATACTCCATGGGTGTCCTCATAGCACATGCCCGCTCAGTTCCCCATTTATTTTTTCAAAGGGTGCATTTTAGATCATTGTTATACTTTTGCCGCCTCGGCTAATAGCCCCCTCGGTTGCCATAGCAACACACAGGTAAGTGGAAAGGAGTGCTTAGTTTGCCACGCAGCATGAAGCCCGTTTCTAAAACTGTTGACCTATAAAAAAAGAAAAAGTACACCCACCAACATGAGGCGGCTACCCACAATCATATATGTTCCGGTCCGGACTTGTTCTGGATGGTGTGCGGGGAAAAAGAAAAGTCGATAACCCATGTACGCTTACAAGTTTCTTTTAAATGCAGCATCTGTGCAGTTGTGTGTGTGTGTGTGTGTGTGTGTGTGTGTGTGTGTGTGTGTGTGTGTGTGTGTGTGTGTGGTCTCTCACAGCTTGCTCCACAAGTGTAGAGAGTTCTTCTAAATGACGGCGCAGTTTGGAAAGTAAACACGAATCTCTGCCTCTCGCCGAAAACGTGTCCTTTCCTCGCATCTGTCTTGCTTTTTTTCTATCGCACCAAGTCCTTCATCCCAACTTTTATCCTCCTCTCCTCTCCCCCTCTTTTCTTCTCTCCGGTCTTTTGCACATTTTCAATCTCCTCCACACATTGTGTTCGCTTTCCTTTCGCCTTTCTTTTCCTCCTTTCTTTCCCTGCTTTCTCCCTGGTCGACTGACTCGTCTGTCACCCTTCACGTACCTCCCTTCCACTTTCTATCTCCCCTTTACCTCTTTCTTTCGCTTCATCCCCTCCCACCCCCCTTGCCTCTCCCCCTGGGCTTCTGCTGTGTCTGATCTATCAGAAGCTCCAGACAGCTGTCTATTCCCCGCAGGCAGCCATCAGAGACGCTGACCATATGGGAGGAATAGTGATTGGGCTCTGCTGGTCTCTTTTTGTTTTGTTTCCCTTTTCATTTCTAGCCATTTCCCCCCGAAACACTTCTTGTATAGTGAGCTGCCTTTGGTTCCTTTCATTTTGTTTCTCGCTAAATCTTTTGGCCTGTCAAGAGTCCAACTGCTCAGCTTGTTCTGGAAGAGGGGAGGAGGGTTGGAGAGGGAGAGCGGGTATTTTTGCCACAAAGTCACGGACAAGAGGTGTACCGAGGGATCATTAGGGAATCATCTGACAGTTGTGTGTCTGCTGTATTGTTTTGCTTATTTGGTCTGGTTTCTAAATTCAAAAACATTTTTTCTTTTAAAGGGAATTGAGGCCAGCAGGTATTTTTGTCTCAGGTATTTTAGGATTTTGTACGCATGGCAGAGAACAATGGAGATAAAAAGGGGAAAAGAAGTATTTCTTGGAATTATGGGAAATAAAATGTCAGCTTCAGTTTGATTTTTGTCACTGTACAATTAGACAGAGTACAATGCTGCTACAAAGGATGTCACAGTGTGTTTTTGAAGCTGCATTTGTAAATATTTCTTTGTATTACTACAGCACCACATGAAAGAGGATCCTGATGCTTATTTTTTTGTCTGCAAGAAAGCCTATTCAGCCTTGTGCTATACAGGAGAAAGATGGATTTAAAAAAGGTTACTGTTGATAAAGCATATTAAAAATAGGGAAGAAACAGCCTTTAGCATCATAAGAACAACATAGTTTAAATCTAAGTTTTTGAGTTGGATGCCTTAACACTTTTCTGGACCCGATTCAGGCCATTAGGTTTAGGTGACAGGTATTGCTTTTTTGTGTGTTTGTTTTTTTTAATATAAAAAGAGGGACATTTGTCATGCATTTGGAACCAGAAATACATCAACTTATCAGAAAATGCATTTAAATTAGTATAAAGGTTTATAATGAATACCAACACATTTTTTTCACATATTCTTGCTTGGGGTTCAATGGACCCCGAAAGACCTTCTACGTATGGCAACATGAAAGTCCTGAATAGGGTAAATATAATAACTTAAATTCTTAGGTAGTACAAATTGGGATGAGTATGATAGGTATAGTGTACAATTGTAAAGGTAGGACAGTAAAAAAGACTGTGGTAGTCTAGGTAATAATTGGAAAGCATCGAAAAGGAGGTGGAGTTTAGATGGAGCTGAAGAATAGAACATTGTATCATCTGCAAAGAAATGCACACTGAGTACTGGCTAAAGAGAATAAAGTAATTTATGTGTAATTTAATTGGTAAATGGACCCAGAATGAAATCCTGTGACAATGTGTCACTTAAAATGGCTTGAGTGAGTACCTTCACAAGCAACAACAGTCGAAGTTTGACTTTATAATTAACAGTGTGACACGCTTTTTAGAGGTCACTGCAAAGAGCAAACCAAGCAGGGTAGGAAGAATGTTGCCAGTTACTAAAACTGCCGCAGTTACCGTGCTGTGACTGTTTTGGCTGTAGCACACAACAGAATCCCAGGATCTCTGCAGAAAAAGGAAGTTTATATTTGAACGGTAGTTGTTGAGATACATACATCTTTTATTCAGTGGTACTGTGGAAGTTTTCCATGGAACTGATTTAAGAGGTTTGATTAAAATTGTTCACTAAATGACTGATGATGAGAACACTGTGATTAGGAAGTAGGGCTGCACGAATGTCTGCATTGGTTTCCTGTCAGAAGAAGAAGAAACTGAAGCTTCAGGGACTATTTTGGCTTCACATGTGTTAAACAGCCACAGCTCAATGTGCATCCATATAATTGAATAAATAATCATGAACCAGGAAAGAAAACGATCATTAAAAACTCCAGCCTTGGCTGTTTAATCAGAAATGTAATCAGATTCTGTCATGACTTGTGCCAGGGCAGGTGACCTTTTCACATCCTTAAGAGATGTTATAGAGATAGTGTGATAACAGAGTTGTTATCACAAGAGGAGAAAGATGGCAGGTAAAAATTGATCTAGCCTTCTTAATCAAGCTTGAACAAATGCTTTTTGTATTTAAAATCGCATCCCTTCTCAGTAACTGCACTATGTGTAAGTTGACAAGTAGACTGTTTTCTCTTACGATCAATGAACTGCTATGGCTCCATATGGAAAAGAATTGCCAGAGGAACTAAAACAAACCGACTGTGAGACTTAGAAGAATTAACGACCAAACAAAAACAAGTCAAAACAGGAGGTAAAGAATGAGCCATAGTACCACTAATCAGAGCTGTGGTGTTTGAGGCGGTCTTTAAAATGATGCCACAGAGAGTGTGCTACTGGCACAATATAGCTCTGAAAGACAGAAGTACTTGATACATGGCACAGTGGTTATCAAAGGAATTAAGAGCTTCTGTAACCATTTGGACAGTGTAAAGGATATTGCGTAATATCACTCTCTATGGATGGTGTAAATCTGACCAAGACAACCACAGTGAATGCGTAGCCCTGCCAGTGAGGTGGGAACTTGATGATGTTTGGCTGCACAAGTGCAAAAGGTCTTGAATAAATGCGGGTATACCATAATAATGGCTGATAAGATGACCCCTGCAGAAGCTTGGCTGATAAGGAATATTCCAACATGATAATAACTGCCAAAATCTCACAAGAGTTTCTAAAGACACCAAAAAAGGAAAACTGTGACCTGGAGGAGCATGTCGCTGGACTTGAGTCCAATGGAAGAACTTTGGGGTGGAGATCGACTAAAATGCTTTTGCAATGGCCAATTATTGGTAATTAAGAAAGTCTGATAACCAGTGTTGGAAACCAATAGTACATTTAATGGTATGTATTGACTGCATGCGTAGCAGCGAACCACTATTCATAAGTAGATTTCTTCAACAATAGGGATTATTATCACTGAATATGTACAAAAGAAATAGGAGTGGGGACATTAGAGCTTCAACTGACATGATCGACTGAACAGTTTGTCTCCTGCAGTTATGCCTCCTGTTCTTCTCTGTTTTGTTCATCTTCCACTGTTCTGTTACTTTTATTGCGCACTAAACCTTGTCAGCAAAATAATTTCCAGCTGCACTGACACCAAAAAGGGAATTATTGGGGTGTTTTCAGTGTAACAGGGGAACTAGATATGCTTGTAGGAGATTGCGGTGTTCAGCATAACTTCCATATTATCTGATAACTCACCTCCCAAACACAACTCCATTAATTCACTGGAGCTGCTCCGAGGGCTGTACTAGTGGGTTATCGAGGTATGTCGAGCTTAAAGTCAAGAGTTTTCAGTGTCACGAAGGTGGTTTTCTTTTTATCTGGCTGGATCTCCATGGTTACTGATGCTGTGGAGCTAACCTGGTCGGAAGCAGGTTATGTTCAGACTTTCAGATTTAAATCGGCTGGACAAAGTGTCTCCCTTTAACTAAATCATGTCCTGACGATTCTCTATGATCGATACAGATTCTCAGTTGAGAGAATGTGTTTTATCTGCAAACATGCTGAGTTGTGCGTTAATAATATCACTGAATGACGCCATGTAGTTACAGTATCACACACTGTATTTATCATGTTGCCATGGGAAGCAGACATGTATTTAGTTGGCGATGCAGAAATCACATAAATATGTTTTTATGTTTGGCTCTGATTTGCTGTCAAGTCCGTTTACTCTGCTGGTACTGCAGCTGATAGAACACAGATTAGAAAATGGATTATTCTGCTGGTATTTATTACAGAGAATATTCAATCAATAGCATTAACTTTGCTTTGATTTGGCCAAAAATTAAAGTGATAATCCTGCATTATGGGACAGTGTCGGACCAAAATGCACTTCAATACAATACTCAGTTTAAATATATTAAGTTTAAAGTTTAACTTTAACATGCAGCTGTCAGTTGGAAATAAGCGGCTGCATCAGTAAAATATTATATATTAACATGTTTAACAGTTTTCTACCAGCATTCCTGTCTAACGACACTTTTTACCATCATACATTTTTCTATTCCTCACTGTTCTCCATTAAAACAACGTGTTGACTAAAGCAACCGCACACGATTGTTTCATTTTGTGCAGAAGAAGAGTCACATGACTTATTGAACGGCTCCTTTTATCGCACAGAGTCTGAAGCAGAAAGTCTGAATTGACAGAAAGTTTCTAATCATCTTTGTGATACTCATCATCCCTGCTTACACAAAGAAAGCCCAGCTATGTCAAACTTGCTTCATGGTACAGCCATCTGCTGTGCAAATGCACTTCTGTCTCGCTGTGTAAACAATAGCTTTCAGTGATTGGCTGCTACTTGTGACATGTAACCAATTAGAAAGCACTGTGGCTGGAACATTGCTTAAGACTACAAAGTGACTACACACATTACATTTTGTAGAGATAAATGGTCAATAAAAATAACAATACCAACAGTCGAAAAAATGGCAAACACCGGGTGACCCCAACTTTGGGATATTTTAGAGAGAAAGGGAGAGCAACACGAGCCCCTCCAGCAAGGAGCAGTTTAGAAAAATAGTACCTGAAAAATGCCAGAACATCTCTGCAGAAAATGTGTATCCTCTATGCTGAGGATGACTGAATCTGTCATCAAAAGTAAAGCTGGACAAACTAAACTTTAATATTATTTAATGAAAGATGCACTGATTGCTTACTGTTACTGATACACTTTTATTGCATTGTGGTCCTACTGTGGGGCTTGTCATTTTATTATAGCCAATCTAAAATGTTACTGTTTAATCGTACATAACTACAAATACCCTACTGTCATATGGTGTTGAATCATTTGACATTTAACTGTGCATAAGGGTGTAGTTACCTCTGGTGTATACTGTATCTGTTGCTTTTTATTGTGTGTATGTTTGTCAGAAATACCAAAAAAAAAAAACTGTAACAAGGTTTTAGGGCCAAAGCAGAATCAGTAACAGGAAAACCATTACCAGTGCCAGAGCTTGCACAAGTCATACTTCATTTGCTTTTGCACACATGCATGCAGACTTGCATCCATATATTTCTGCCAGCTGTCAAGCAAGGCATGGAAGGAAATGCATTTCGAGAATTTGTTTGCCCACAGTCATAAACAATGCATTCTGAGGGGTAAAACTAAAGTAAACTAAAACTTAACAAGGATTCTTTGACTGACTTCTACCGCCGTCTTTCCGATGACAGACTGTGCGTTGTTTGCTTTTTCATAGAGTCTAATGAGACCTTTGCTCCAAGAAAATGTCAACTTCTAGCTTTTCAAATCCCATTGTAATATCTGACGGTAAACAGTTCAAGGCAATAAAAAAAATCAGCTGCTAGAAAACATAAAGAAAAATTGCAATAAAGAATATTGCATGAATACCTCATAAAATTGAGATTTTGCTTGATGGGTTTCGGTTGGTCGTGCAATAACCACAGTGAGCGTTTTCCTCGTTTTACACTCGCTTGCCTGAATGAAAGTGTACGTTAATATCTTGCATCTAATATCTTTAAAACCAATATCAAACGTGATGGGAAAATTTAATATGCGTGCAGTAGATGTGTTTTCTATAAATCTGATGGAAAGATCAGGCTGCTGTCTTGCACAATGTTGGGAAATCCCCCTCATCAATGTCTTTCAACTCAACGCATCCCTCATTAATCACAGAATAAGTCATTAGAAAATCCCTTCAGACAGAGGTCTTCTCGTACGCAACCTTTCACGGGTTTTCTCATTTTTCTCCTCAAGGTGAATTCCATTAATGGATACAGTAAAAACATGATTAATCACATGAATCTTCTGGCAGGTTTGGGATGAGTGTGAGTAATTGTTTCCATCCGTAAAAGTGCATTTAATTATTTATTTATTTTTATAAAAAGATTTGCATTGGGGGCGAAATTTATATAAATCTATTTAATGTTGGTAAAGTTAAGAGAAGACAAACTAAAGGCTGTAAAATTAATGGTATTGTGTTTTGATGTTGGGTTATTGGCTATACTTCTGTTTGTTTCTGCTCTCTAGCACTAGTATCATATTCACTTAACATTCCAATTATGCTAAAATGTAAAATACTTGCTCCCACTCTCTCTCTCTCTCTCTCTGCTTCCTTTCTGTTTTTCCTCTTCATTCCTCACTCGCCCTACACTGTGTCATTTTGGCTGAAAGGCGTCCATAGCCGGCCGATTGTTTGGTCTGTCTGAGCATGATAAGCTTTCTAAAACATGTCAATAGTGCTGCTGGCGGGGGACGGCTGCAGGGGCCAAAAACTGGCCCCTGGCCGACTTGACTCATCGCCACGTCCAGCTGAAGTCAGTGGCAGTGATTCATATACTGTACTACCATTCCAAGCAAAAATAGAAGAAGAAAACAACTACAAACCCACACAGACTTGCTCTTGACACACCAGAGTTTAAAATGTAACAGTGTTTATAAGCAAAGCTGTTGGTTGAGCTAAACCTCCTTGACTTGCGCCAAAGAAGCATTTGAGAGAGCAAATTGGCTTCCTGGCAAACTTTGAAATGTGAAATTCTGGTGAAAAGAATGAATGGAAAAATGAAGTGCAAAGAGTTTGAGGTTAAAAGTTGCAAGGAAACGTTAACTTGAGCACTGCGCACTATTGTCTACAGACTTTTCAACAGCTTCTCACTGTCCTTGTTAGCAGATTGATAAGTTCTTATGAACAAATGTGGAAATTCTGTTAGGAAACTGAAAAAAATCCTTCCTATGTAGCAACAACACAAGATGTGGTCAAAAAAAAGCCAAGTGGACCTTGATTCATATTTTTAGTTAAGCTAGCGGTGTGGCTCTTATGATAGCAATGTCCCAACTGTTGGTAAATCTGTCTGAAATCGGTCCAAACTGCTATATTTATTTAAATGGATCACCATGACAGATAATGGATGAATGCTTGCTAGGTGGGAGGTTGTTGATTATGAGGACGGTTGCAGAGAAGAACCATAGACTGTATAAAAGATGGACGTAGCTACCGTGATGTCACCCGTTGGTTTCTGCACTGAGAAAATGAAGCCAGGGTTTTGCTACTTCCTGGTTGACATCTTGGATTTTTGAAGCCAATGACGCAAAAATCGTCGGAGGGGGGCGGAGCCATAGGAGCAGCGATTGGTCAGACGGATTGAGAGGCGGGCCCTCTCTGCCCGCCCACATTTACCGCCTTCTGCTCGCTTCATCTGTATGGTCGCTGCCGACTGTCAATCAAGCCAGCCACGCCCCTTCTTTTCCAATTCAAGTCTATGGGAGCCAGGGCTTTTTGGAGCCAGCAGCTCGTGGACGTAGGTTGTTGACACTTCCGGGTTGGCTTCATGCTTCAGGGCTGGTTGCTACGTCCATCTTTTATACAGTCTATGAGAAGAACACCTCGTGTAATGCCCAGAGAAAATGGCACCCAAAGTCTACAGGTCCACTTGGTATAAGATGGTCAGGTATGCTGAAAGCTAGGGCTGAAAGTGTTTGAAAAACGGACTAAATTAATCGGTTATATTTACTGGTTGTAACTGTTTTGTCAATCTGATCAGTATTTCAAGTGAAAATGCCAAATGTGTTGGTTCCAGTTTCCAACATGTGTGTACATACTTCCCTCTGCTTCCTCTTAAACTAGAAATCTTTTGTTTTTTGGCTAAAAGAAGACATTCAACGACCTTCTTGGAAACTGATGGACATTTTCCCTCCTTTCCTGACACTTTGCAGACGAAACAGTTGAAAAAATGATCATGAAATTAATCAATATGACAACAGTTATTAGCTGCAGCCCGAGCAGGGAGCCCAGTAAATCTTCACAGTAGCAAAGTCTGACTCAGACACCTTGTTTGTGAGCTATTTGTGACTCAGACTAGCTCACATGTGTGTGGTTACCTTGACAGTTTCCACCTCAGACGTGCCACAGGTGGCGACCACCTGGTGGCGCACAGCTCATCGCCACCTGAGACACTTCAGAGGAAGGCCGAGCTACCGCTGAAAAAGTCAAGGCAAACAGACAAATGCAATAGTTTGCTCACAAAGCCTCAAAGATATCATCCACTCCATGGCACCGTCTGGCTCTCTGTTCTACTGAACTTTGGCTCAAACTGTTTGACTGTTTTCTCCTCAGTGTTCAGAGAACTATTCCTTCAGTCTCTTACACGTTCACAACTCAGCGTAGTGAACGAGGAAATCAACACCAGTTTGTCATAAAGTCATTTAACTGTTCATTTAAATTCAAGAAACACAGGATCGGATTTAATTAAATTGGAAATATTCACCACACTAATAGAGGTACGAACTAAACCAAGATAAACAAGCATTATGTTTCTTTTCTTATGGAGCTTGTGATTGAAATGCTGCTCTCCGATAAGCGTCGCTAAGAAGCCTTCTGAGCTGAACAATAGTTTCCCTGCATCCTGTGTGATGAACTCTGCAGTGTGGAGGGAGACAAAGTGAGACACCTTTCTCCTGGCAATAAAATGGGTTCAGATCTGCCCCGTGACCTCTCAGACCTCACATCTCTGTGTCTGCTGGCATTCTTTTCACTCTTCAGAATAAAGCTTGTTATCTAACACTGCAGAGATGCAGAAAAAAAAAATAAAAAGGGTTTGGGAGCTCAAAAAGATCTCACACTATTCCACCTTTTATAGTCTGAAAAAAAACCCGCATTGGTTTCCACTTTTCACATCTCACCGAGGAGAAAATACGAATAGATTGTGTGTCTGTCAGTCAGAATCCAATGTTATACTGACTTCTGTCACGTCGTACTTTTGTCAAACAGAATAAAAACTCGATACTTCGCCAGCAGTAGCTCGATGTGCATTGATGTACTCCGATCTAACAATATAATAGACGAGGCTATTTAAGCTGGGTGAGTCTGTCACACGCTGCATTAGTGAGATGGCTCTTATGGTGTTGTTTTCCGCAGCAGCCATCAATAAATATGGAACAAAAGACGGAGGGGGAATCGTTTCATTCTGCACAGCTGAAGAAATTATTTATGTGCATAATTTCTATTATGAATATGATTCAATGCCTGAACAACAACAACAAAAAAAAAAGCGGATAGTAATTGCACACTGAGACAATAGACAGGATGTCAGGGACTTACGAGAGGGTCCTCTCCAGCCGTCCTCCCGTGGAGCCGATGATTTCTCCAAGTGTACAGAAGGTCTGGCCCAGAAAGTCCTGACAGTGGAGAGAAAAATAGAAGAGGGGAATTAATTGCATGACAGGGCTGACAGATAGTCCACGCCTAAAAACAAGCTCTAATCAAGGGGAAGGTATTGTAAATAGTACCTGCAGATAACATAATGATGCCCTGCTTGGTGCAGGCATGCTGCAGATCTTAATTGTACACATCTCCGAGACGCTGCGGTGCGCTCTGGTGGTGTCAGATTCCCATTTAATTCAGGAGCTTTTCAACTTTATCAACTCGAGTTAGCATCGGGGGAACCAGTCCAATGAAATATCTGAACACTGAACTTATTACTTTGCACTTTTCTTGGCAGAGTTACCACTAAAGATAAAAGGCTCGATAGCAATTATGAAAAGGCTATAAAATCAATAGGGATAGTAAGAGAGATATTAAAGTCATTAAAGTTCCATTAAAGTTCAATCTCATCTTATTGAAGTGCCATTTTAAATTAAACATTAACTTTGGAGTTTAATTCCACCATTTGCATAAGCATTCATTAACCCAACCGGGTCAGGCCCGAGCAGTCGGACAGGGTTATTCAGCCGCTTGTTGACCAATTGATCATACTTAAACAGGACCACACTGTGCATGAGCCAGCCTTCCCTTTCCTTCAGCATTCTCACTGAACAACAGATTTCGAACTTTATAACCTGCCCACATGCTACACAGAAAAACAAAAAAACATATGGCAACATAAAAAAAACCCAGCAGAGATGACACGACACAATAAAAACTGCACGGCTACAAGGGCACAGTGTCGGTGTTTGTGGCGCGTGGGCGTAGGCGGGCGTAGGTGTGAGTCCCGCAAACTGGATATGTGTGCAGCTCCTGTAAATACCCTCACATCCACAATCTGCTGCAGTATATTGCCTCAAACAACAACAGCTGCTTTCACTTTGAAGTGCAGTTCTGAAAGTTGTCTTTTTTTTTTACCTGAGTGAATGATAAAATGCAGACAGACAAAATGAGGTACAACACACTACGGGGGAAGCTTTCCGAGTGGGAGCCGTTGGTGTTTGTCCTTGATGAAATGAGATGAAAGAAAAAAAAAAATTCAATACAATTAAAACGAATGAATCACACACACACACAAAAAAATTGAAAGTCTGTTCTGGGGATGCTGAAATACATTAGAAAAAAAAAATAAAGGATGTTGTAACACCAAGACTTACGAGGCTAACAATGTGCACTCACCTTCTGCTCTCCGAAGTGTTTTATTTCAGTGGGGGGAAAAGAGAAAAGAATAAAAGACACCGTCACAGAACTGATATATAAGATATTAAGCATGGACTGTATTCATACTGAATCATCACTCATTCAGTTGGATGTTGCTTTAACAGAGTGAGTAATTCTGAGTAACGTGATGCATTCAGAGGCCGACGGAAGCCGTCAGCTCTGAGTCACGGCTGTCATTCGAGGTCTCCGTACTGTACTTACGTGTTTGGATATGTTGCAGCTTCTGGAGTCCACATTGTACCTGCGAGCAACAAACAAGATTATTGGAACTCGTGAGGTTTGACTTGAAGACGTTTAGAGAAAACCGCATCTGTGGTTCTGGCGTCATCACCGGGAGAAACAACGGTGATGCACGTTTGCAGTGGCCCCAATTCCAGCTTAATTTCTAGTACTATTAATTATCGGCGTCAGAGTCACCGTTTTGTAATAACAAGTTATGGATTTACATTTAATGGAACGACTGTAATTAGCATAATGTTGCTGTGGGGTGATTACCAACACTGATGCTTATTTGTTTTTTTTGCAACAAGAAATGCTTCAAGCAAGTAACTCCCCATAAAACCTCAATTTGTCTTTTTTTTTTTACGTTTTGCTTTGTATGCAGATTAAACATCTCGATGTAACGTGCTAATTACAAGCTTCAAACATGCTTGTAGGCATATTTATAATTTTTGCCGACACAGCATACAGCAGAAGGGAGAACACCCCTGTGCAACATGAAGTAAACGGCAAATGATTCTAAATTATATCACCTCTCAATAGCTGCATTCTTTCTAAGTTGACATGAAGAGTGTTTTCCGTTACTTCAGAAAGACTGTATTGAACACACAGGCCCCAGGGGTAGAAACTCGACAACCTGTGATCACTGACACACAAGTTAGAAAACCTGTGACGACTAAATCAAAACTGACAACGCCTGTGATTTCCAATCAGCCTAGCTGCACGATCATGGTTACGAAATGAAATGTGAACGTCACAATTTTCAAGTTTTGGATCTGAGGACTGTCTGCATGTTGTGGCTCTACACGGAAAAGAAAAATCTGATCGTGACACTTCACGAAGATGGAAACGAGTACAGGAAGATCTGTGACCAACTAACAATCAGCGAAAGCACAGTAGCAGCACTAATCAGTCGGTACAGGATGAGTCATAGGAGCACCAATCAGAGTCGTGGAGTTAACTCTGGACAGTGCACAATGTAGCGCTGATAGATGGGTGGTCAAGTGCTTTAAACTAGGCAAAGGGTTTATAACAATAATAATAATTGATCAGATTTATATAGCATTTTCTTACTCAAGGAGTAACTCAAAGCGCATACAATCAACTGTCAATTATTCATTCACACACATTCATTCTGGTGGTGGTGAAGCCACGATTGTAGCCACAGGTTTATCAAAGGAAACCAAGGTTTTTGTGACTTTTAGTGATTTTTTTCCCCCCATTGTGCATAATGGGAACATTTACAGACAGCATCTAGTTCAAATACAAACTTTGGTAATGAACGTGTCAACAAGCCTGACGAATACTGGGAGCATGTTTTTTGGTCAGATGAGACCAAGATGAATTTGTTCAGATAAGATCCAGCGTGATTGGCACGAACCTGGCCAGTGATCACATATATAGCCCCAGCAGTGAGGGTGGGAGTGGATAATATGGGGCTGTATGAGTGCGAAATGTGTTGGGGAGATGACATTTATAGATGACACCATAATGCCTGTGGACATACCAAAAATACTGGAGGGCAAAGAGGGCTCTCAGGCCTCGTCCACACGTAGCAGGTATCTCACAAAACAAATATTTTTCTACGATTTGGCCTGTCACTGGCATTAAAAACGATTCTTTCAAAAACCTCCGACCGAAGGGAAGATTTGCGAATCCTCCATTTATGCATCTGCATGTGGACGTCAATAACTGGGGTTTTAGGTTTCTAAACGTTACTACCTGCTACAAAATATGTTCTTTACATCACATGTGCGACCTATGTTTACATTTGGAAACATCATGGACGCCCTCAAAACTGTGTTGCCGTTGTCTCCTGTCCAGGCCCAGATACCGCTCCACGTACAAGAACAAGGACGATGTTAAGGACGGTTATTTTCCACCACCTTGCCATTCCACGTCCGAGGCATGTTCTCCATCAAAGACACCGACGCCGGTTTTGGGTCAGACCACTGCCAGCTGCTGGGAGAACTTTGAAACGGAAATCATGCTCCCAGAGGAATGGCGTGACAATTTCCGTACGTCCCGGTCGTCGCTCCTGTCGTCGGAGTTATTACATCCTCACGTAGAATATGAATGTGCTTAAAAATATACCTATGCGGTTAGGCGTGGATTAATTTTTTTCTAAAACGAGGTGGTAGGTTTTTTTGTCTAGACGGAGGGGGCAGGATATTCAGTTTTACAAAAACCCTGCTACGTGTGGACAAGGCCTCAGTCTGCAGAAGTTTGGCAGAAGAGGTATATTCCAGCATGATAGCCTTCCAGAGTTTAAAAACTAAATAAATAAAATGAAAACTATCACCTGGTTGAGTACATCGCCTGACTTGAGTCCAACAGAACTCCTAGAACAGCTGAAAAAAATGTCTCTTAAGAATGGCAGAGCATGTCTCCTTTAGGAAGACTGCCATCAATAATAAGCTGCACTGACTGGCATGGAGTTCCTCCTGTAGCGCCTGTATTTCTGATAGTAGTTTTAATTTTACATTAGAGCAAATACCTTACTGCTACCCAACTGTTCAACCTAGAAGTAATGCAATTACTGTTCAGTCATTTAATTTCAAATCAGTATTGCACGCATGTCCTCACTTCTGTTCTGTACTGTAGATACCTGTCATTGCTGCCAGTCTATACGCTAAGCTAATCTATGCTAAGCTAATCACCTCTTAGCTCTCTTCTCTGCAGTAAAAAAATAAACTATACTGACATTTTGTTGGGGGGAGGAAAATAGAAAACAGGAATGATGGAGAGATGCCCAACACCAATGTACCAGCATCACCACAATCCATTTTAATGCCCACTCCTTCCAAAGAGGGGAAAAAAAATAAGTACATACAATCTACTGCCTTTCAAACCCCACTGAGCAATAAAAGCACATTTCTGTACCTTGATTAAAGCTACGGAGGCATGCAAGTGATTTTCTCTGCTATTGATGAAGGATAAGAAGTAGGTGAACTGAACATGTGGCTAAATGAACACTAATCTAATAAGTGGGGGATATAAAGCAGCTTTGCTAAGTGACCTTTTTAAAAATCTCCTCGCATCATTGGGCATCCTACCATCTAATTTTGTCAGTGACTGGCTTGTTAATTTACCCCAATGGGATAAAATTAGGTTTTCACTAAACTGAGACCCTACAGAGAGAGAAGTGATGTGACTGTAATATGAGGCATTGCTTTGCTGTAGTTGGTTACTGTACAAGAATTTACATAGTGGGTGGATGGTGTGTCCCAGTTTAGAACTACATGAGCTCAGATTGCTTCAGAAAAAAGTAAAGTCCAGCTACTTACACATCAAACCTTAAATTCTGCTTCTCTTCAAAGAAGAAATCCAGGACAAACTTCCTGACGAAATCTGGATTCCGAGTGTTATCGATTACCTCCGTCCTGCCAAACTGTAAAAAACAGAAAGAAAGTGATAATTGTCTGTAATAGCAGCATTGATTCCACAGTCAATATGTGCTATTATGCCCACATAAAGCTGAAATACACGAGAGAAACAAGTAAATAAAAATTCATGAGATGCAGCAGCAACCCATATTACCATTGCAACATTTCACACAGAATGAATCCATAAATATAAAATCTCCTTTGCAAAAATGTGACCACGCTGTATCCCGCTGAGCTCCATTGTGCTAAATCTTGTGTCCCCGGAGAAATCAGACTGCTAGATTAGAGCCAGGAGTCGCCATCGCTGGGCCGCAGAGGCCCAGTCCCAAACTCTCTCCTGGGCCAGACCGTCTCTCCATCACCCTGACAATCACACCAGTAATCCCCCCGGTGGACTGCCGGCCTCGCCTCCGTGGCCTGGCCCGACAGCACCGTGTAATGAGCTATTGATCTTGGCACTGCCTCACCACGGCTTCAATACCTCGACTCATGTCTTTAGTGCCCAGTGCACATAATCCGTGCTATCTACTGCGTCCCCAGCCTATCCATTACCAAGGCCTCGCAGGGGAGTGTATTGGACATCAGAACCTACCTGCCATATCGACCCGAAGGGAAAATCCCTTGATATTTCCTCGTGGTGTTTCTATTTTCGGGGCTGGGGCCTTTGGTTTTATCATATCATTCAGACGTGATTGGTTAATAGGTGCTAGGGCGTTACGGGTGAAGGTTAAGTAACGACTTTGCTGGTGCTTGAGATGTTTTTGGCTATAGGCTACCTGGGGAAGCTGGAAACAGTCCACAGGGTGATAAAACGGATCCATTACAGATATGATGTATTTCTTTCAGTAGTCCACCCTTTTCACTTTTCTACCAAGAGGGAGATTTTATTGGTTGTCGGAACCCATTAGGTCACAGAAGGACGGACTCAAGGCCAAAAAACTTAAATCACAACAGCGTGGGTGTACAAAAGAACGACTTGTCCTTCAACTTGCTTCCTGTGTAGGCAGGTGTGTGCGTAGATGTTGTGTGCTGTGTGTCAGATTTGGTCGGGGAAGTGAAATGGAGCTTGTAAGGACTGTAATACAAAAGCTGCAATAGTTGAAAGCATTTCTTAAAACAGTTTGTTGTCGAGATTTTGCACAGATTTGTTGTCAAAGAACTCTGCAGGCTAGCGAATGCTTATGTCTTATCGTCTATTTAACGGATGTAAAATAGTAGTAGTACAGTAGGAGCCACACTGCGACATTTACTGTACGTGGTGTAATAATAGGAAAACATTTATCTGTTTGCCTGTTGGTTGTGCAAACTTCAAAACCTAGCGGCCATATTTTTTTTCGAGAGACCGCAGAGGAGACTGAAGCGACCGTGAACTTAGCACTTTGTGTTCTCCAGCACAACCTCGGCGGTGTTTATGCAAATCAAACACCCGGTGAGCACCCAGATTAGGCTGTATACAAGCCTCGAATACTTCAAGAGGCTGATGAGTGACAGAGGCGATAATTTTGCTATACGTACTCTGAATATGACCTTAAAGCCCATTAAAACATGGCCTTCGAATTCAAATACGCTTTCAAGCCAAAGTGTTTTTTCTACAGCATTAAATTGACTATAAGCCAAAAGCAGATTTTAGGTTGTACTTGTTAAGAGTTGACGGTGACACATTTTTAGCATCAGTGTCATTAATTATGCCGACAGCTACTTTAAGTGTAATTACTAACTACTGCACCAGGGAGCTCACTGTGCTAACAAGCTGAGACATGCAAACATTATGTAGTTACAATATCATCATGTTTCACAAGAGATATTCAGCATGCTTGGGCCTATTAAACACATACACCGAGGCCAAGTCATGCTTTTTATATTTGTGCAAGGTTGGCATTATGTAAATGTCATCCTCCACCCAAGTCCATGAATGTACGTGCAGATTGTCTGCATTGAAAACTTGTTGATTGCACGCATGCAAGGAAAACAAATGGTCCTGAAAAGAAATGCTTGTTGTGCGGGGGACAGTACGAGGTGATTCGTCCCCAACCGCCGGGCCGTGGGTCATTTGGTACCGGGCCACACAGAAAGAATAAAAACATTTCATTTTTTTGTTTGATTTCCAGCGGAGTTTGCAGGGTTTTTATTGATAAAAATGACTACATTGGCTGCCATCACTTCCATCTCTGCTTGTTTCCTGCACTCGACTGTCGGTTTGGATGCCCGGCTGTTACACGGAGCCGTCAATCGAACTGCTGCCAGAATGAATGAAAAACAAACGTCTCTGGAGAGCTGTTTGGAAAAGAGGGAGAGACTCAATGCTGAGACAGAAGAAAACGTAAATTCATATTTATACATATATATAAACAATAAAAAATATTTTTTAAAGAAACTTTTTTTAATAATAAAAAAAAAAGATTATTATTTGTTTTGTGCGTGATGACGAGTTTGTAGAAAATCGTCTTGCTTGAAACCAGTCCGTGGTGCAAAAAACAGTTGTAGAGTGCTGATTTACACTTTTATAATTCATCAATGAAGAGTTATTAAATTATAAAGTATAAATAAAGTAATTAAAAGTCGTCGCTGCAGGGCTTTAGAGGTGCTTTGATTTGCACCAGCAGGAAAGTTCTAAATCCTCCATAAAACTCGCGCTTAGGCACGTCTCAGGAATAATAACACACAGCAAAATCTTTAGCCAGCTGCTATGTCCTGTAAAAAAAAATAGAAAGTCACAGCCTTTCATAGACATCTATGGGAGTTTCTTGTGTTTTTCTTCCAAGATGAAGGGCGATGGGATTGTGAAAGCAGACCCAACAGAGACCACCATGAGCTCCTCACTCATGAGTTGGGTAAAATAAAAATAATCACAATGCTTTTATCCCAAAAGGATCATATTTTGATAATATATGTGGTAATTTAGCAGGGTTTTTTGTTATCTGGCAAGCTCACTGTCAGTTAACAAGCATGTTAGCTTGGCTGCTAACAGGACAATAAGTTAAAGTAGTAAATAAGATTCTATTCTCACACTGAAAGTTGTCGGTGCGATACAGCTTATAGGCGACAATAACTGTCCGGTAAAGGCAATAATAACACAGATTCCAGTAAATGCAATTTTATATCATCCGCCATTTGTGTGCGGCTGGGCCTTTAATGCCGGCTTTAGAGCAAGCAATCACACAGATAGAATTGAGACAGAGTTGTCTGGAGTCTTCCTTGGGTTACCGCTGATGATTTGTTGCGGCTTGTGAGCGGAGGATCAAAGCCGTCCCCTGGGAAAAATGGAACCACTTGTGATCATAAAACAATTTAGTGCACGGGCTGATGCAGGGCGGAAAAAGAAGTGAAAATAACCCCACAAATAGCTAAAATAAGAAAAACAGCGGCAGGCGGGTGCACGAGGTGACAGCGGCGTGATGCTGCTTAAATGATTTTTACGTGTTTATGCAGAATGTAAATGAACTATTTGTAAATAAACGGCACTTATAAATTATACAGTATATCCAGTATTTCCATTAAGCAAAACATGATGTTAAAAGCAAACGCAGGATTTGTCAGGTTTCCATCCAGGCACAATTATCTTTTCAAGGTGTCGATATGTGTGCGGCTGGCAGCGAGATGTTTACTCTGCTGATTGCAGCACAAATCATGCCGTGTTTTTGATTAAGCCCTGCCACATGGAATAAAAAGGTGTGAGGTGTCTTGAAGTGAGGGGATCAGCGGTGGCGAAGCCCTCGCCGACACATCGCATTCGCAAATGGGCAAATAAAGCAACTAGAACAGCATGACGTAGGCAAATTAGAGGAGGGGGGGGGAACAGGGCTAATGGATGAGATGTGAAAATGGCAGCCGGAGAGGCACGCTGACGAAAAAGTGGAAAAGGAAAGGATTTCAAAGAAGTGGAAATGAATGCAATGTCACATGACCCCGCTTTAAAAACTGGCAGCAAGAAGTCAAGCGGAGCAGATGGTACATTTTTGATGAGGCCAAAAAAGAATCCGCCCTCTTTTTTTCCCTCCCTGCCTTGAGTCATGATGTGAATTCATTTCATCTGAAATCATAAAATTATGAGATCCTTTTTAAATAATTTATTCCGTAACCTCTGCTATTAATTCATCAGTTTGGGTCAAGTATTGTGGAGCTTTTCCTTCCCCGCCTGAGTTTATTCCAGACACCGGTTACACTCCGTGGGCAAGTGAAGAGGTTGACACTTTCAATTTTCTACAACAATGTTCTCAAGGGTTTGCTGTGAGTTGCCTCTGGACTTCATCTTAATAACCACCTCCTATTGCCCCGATTGAAAGTCTCTAGCACCGAGGAAAACTCATATATAGCATTTCTTAATATAAAAAAGAAAAGAGAAAAAAAGAAAAACCACCCATCTGGCAGACAGGCAGACACAAATATTGGATATGGCTGTTGGGAACAAAAGGTTGCTTAACTTACCTCCCTCCATTCTTTAGTTCCCACAGCCTGCAAATACAGCACGACCACTGGAAGGAGGAGAAGCCGAAAGGAAGCATGCAGAAAAGAAGAAAAATTAAAAGGCTTGTCAGTTTTAGCCTGAGATTAGCCTGCTGGTGTGAACATGTTGAACCGTACAGCACCTGACAGATATTAAAACACATACAATCCCATTAGATCTTGAGTATCTGAACACAAAGTCAACAATTCCTGATTAAAACCTTCTACAGCATGATAGGATTTTAAGTGTATAATAAAGACATTCACCCGAAATATGGCATCACAGTTAAACTTAGAGACACTGAAAACATGTTAATACAATACAGCATCAGTGTAGCAGTGCAGGAGCAATGAGTCTGTACATTTTCTGCCTTGCTGATGTGCTGTTGCTTCCTCCAGCCAGGTCTCTCCCTGGCATCAACACGTATAATTACACATAACTGCAGAATTGCTGTGTACAAGACATTCCCATCAGCCTCAGCTGCCCTTTGTGTTTAGTGACAGACTGCATGTTGACAGACTTTATCACGCTAACAGGCTCAAATATCCGAACTGACAATGAATAATGAAACATGCATTTTTTTCCCCCATTAATATAAATGAAAGTGTGGCTGAAGTGTCTACAAGGACTACCAGTTGTTCAGTTACACAGCACACATAAGCATGAGTGTGTTTTACCACCTGAAGTCTATCCTCGTGTCACATACAGTGATTGTGTATTGGTGTACCACATCCACACCTCCTGACAATAGTGTCCTTGAACGCACCACAGCTGCCCCTACTTCTGTGCCAATATAATCCAACATCTTCAATTTCAAACAGAAGTAAGAGTTTTAGAGAGAATAAACTCTCACCTCAGAAGCAAACACGTAAAACTCTTACAAGGTGTTGTTGACTTTTGTGTCACCGTCAGCTTTACAGACTTCCAGCCAGCTCTCTCATTTCCGCTGCCGGACTCGTTGCATGTCTGACCCCAAACCTCTAGCGTGGCAGCCGTTCTTTTCATCATTTCCATCCTCACTGAGCAGCGATGTTTTGAGTTACAGCTCAAGGCCTTGGATATTGTTCGGCGTCGCCATTGTTACCAGTTTGCCGACTCTGTTGCAGGATTTCAGACTTTCTTTAGCAACTTTAGTTTAAAAAAAAAAAAATCTAGCAACTTCTTGAAGTCTTAGTTAATTTCCTTGAGTCACCAGTAATGTCCCGCTGCAGGCACACCTCTCTCTGCATCTACTATGTGCAGTTAATGGCCAGAGGAGCAGCTTATTCAGTTGGTTGTACAGGATCAAGACGGGAGCTGTGCACAGTGTGGGAGAAAAAAAAAGGAAAGCCATTCTGTTCCATTTAGCTTTCTCTCTCAGGACTTATTTAACATGTAAATACAGGCACATTCTCAGCACAGCCGTTGTCCTTAAGTCATGTAAATGATAATTTTGTCAGATGACATCACAGTTATAAAATCAGAGGCTGAGAGGTGCAGAGCTTGTAAACGTCCATGGAGTGATTGTTGGTCAGTCATTATTTCATACTCGTTCTGTTGTCTGACAACAGAAACAGAAATATACATAAATGTGAACAGCTTATTTAGGAATTCAGCTGTACTGAAATATGTTAAAGTGAGCACAGAGATCAGGAGAGAAGCAAACAAATGTAAAGGTCTGACAGCAGCAGGATGTAAACTAAGCTATCACCCAAAAACTCATTAGCCTACAGGGACACATGTCTGAAAAAGAAAAACAACACCCATGTGAGAGGTTTGTGTCAGAAGGGCAAAAAAAGCCTCCCTCAGTTAGTGAAAGAGCTGCCAGACTAGCCGCAAAATAAACAAACAAAAAAAGTCAAAGTAAATAGTTTGCATGAAAACAGAAATTGTCTTTTGATTTTTGCTGTTGAGCAACTTTTTTTTTTTTAATTTTGTAAGTTTCCATCCATCTATTATCTATACACCGCTTAATCCTCATTAGGGTCGTGGGGGGCTGGAGTCTATCCCAGCTGACTCAGGGTGAAGGCAGGTTCACCTGGACAGG
>NW_007578817.1:100894-104985 GCF_000690725.1 Stegastes partitus | reverse complement strand
GCATCCAAATAAGATGTTTCATTAAACAGCAAACACAACAGCCTCCTCACCAAATCCATCCTCTGTGGACCATGAATGCTACAGCAGTTCCTCCAGAACAGGGGTGCCCAAAACCATAGTCCTTGAGAGCCCCTATCCAGCATGTTTTAGATGTTTCCTTCTTCCAACACACCTGATTCAAATGATCAGGATCGTTATCAGGCTTCTACAGAGCTTGATGATGAGCTGATCATGTGAATCAGGTGTGTTGGAAGAGGGACACATCTAAAACATGCAGGACCAGGATTGGGCACCTCTGCTCCAGAAGTTGTAGAGATGTTTTTTATTTTAGTCTAGAATGCCTAAAAAGCACACATTCTGTAAGACTTTTTAGTAAAGAGTATAGAAACATATGACCTGAACAGTTTCTACAGCTAGCAAAGCATTTGTCATTATTTGTGTGTGATTTTTATTTTTATTTTTTTGTAATTCTGTTACCGTCATCTGTTCAATTACATTCCATAATTAATAAAGACCCACAGCAATAAAACGTTTATGTTCAGATCGGTTTCCTCTCCGATGAGGATTCTGACCTTTACCGGGCATTTTGCATGACTGTGCTCTTTTTTGGTATTCTTTAAATCCCAAGCTACTCTTTGAGTGCCCTACGTCGTTATTATTCATGGTTTACTGTTTGTCCCACTGTGGTTTGTTCAACATTACGTTTTGTCTTCTGAGGGCAAACGTTGCTGCGAGTACAGCAGCATAAATATGCAATAACACGGAGGCAGCCCAATTACAGCGCACAAATTTATCATGTTGTCATGTACGCCTCAACCACACATGTGTTTATGCAAAAGCAAACAAACACTAAAGGCTCTTATGAGATGTATTAATAATTGGCCAAGTGTTGATGTTTGTGTCTGGACGGGCAACATCAGCCACTTTGTGCCTCTCTGAAGTTTAGACATTAGCTCTAATGAACTTCAGACTGTCTGGACCAGCAGACGATTAAAACCACATTTTCCCTCCTAATGACCAATTAACAGAGAGGAGATAAGAGAGAAAGGACAGCAGACAGCGAACCTTTAGGCCAGCGGGTTTAGAAGAAAACTATTTTTCTTTATCAGACTGTTAGCCATGCTGGAATCACACAGTGCTGTTTGAATGGGTTTTGTAAATATGAGTAATACATGTTAATCAGTTCACAAATTAGCGTCCTGTTGAAACACAGAAAACAGTGACGGCAAATGAACACCAGAGATTCAGTCGGTCCGTCGAAAAGTCGTCCTGAAATAATGATGTTCAAGAAGACTGAGACTGTTTCCGTGACGGAGATCAAAGTCACCAGACCTCGTTGCTTCCAGAAGAGCCGCCGCCGAGGCTCAGACCAATCTGTGGGAAAACCACGCGAGTGTCAGCCGCGTCCGAAGAACCTGACTGATTGCCTGCTTCATGGAAAGTGACTGAGAAAGGAAGGAGCCCATCTGGTCGGCCACACAGCGGCCAAATCACAAGGCAATTCCATGTCCCTCCAAGCCCCGCTCCCGTCTACAACTCCTGACAATGGTGTGACTGCAGGACGGCCGCGCAGGCGACTGAGAACATGAACGATTCACAATTGAGCCCAAATCATATTAAGTCGGGGATCCACAGCTTAACAGAACAGAGAAAAGGAAGTGCAACAGAACAGGGGCAAATATTTTTAAGGCTCAATTTTTGTATTCTCCAGATTACGGCCCGCCGTAAAAATTCTTCAGCAAAACACAAGTGAATAATTAAATTATCTAGACAAAGACAGGATGTCAGATCTCAGTGTCTCCATCGTTTAATTGCAATTACTGAAATTTGCAAAATTGCCAACTTCCTTCCAGGTAAATATCAAATTGCAGAACGTAGCGACACTGACTAAAGATCCACAAAAGAGGAAAGCACCAGAAAATATCTGACTACTATTGATTAGCTAATATTAGCAGGGATTTTCCAGATAAAGATTGCACTGAGGTTGTTTATATGCAACAGTTTTACGAGGCAATCATAGAATAGAATAGAATAGAATAGAATAGAATAGAATAGAATAGAATAGAATAGAATAGAACGAAACTAAAAGACAACTCTAGTGGTGCAAAATACAAGTATGAATCAAAAAAAAAAAAAATGTAAATATATTTACTAAAGGAGCCAGTAGGAAGGTACATACAGCTAGGAATGAGCATGACAACAACCAAACGGTAGAATAAATATATTGCACTGTTTAAATAGGATATAATGTGATAAATATATATATCCCTGTTCAGGATATAGAAACTAATGTGCGTTCAGTACCTGCATTGCACTTGGATAGAACGTGTCGGTGAGCCTGGATGTGCGGCTCTGGATGGATCTGTACCTCTTTCCTGAGGGCAGCAGTGAGAACAGGCTGTGTCTAATGTCTAATGACTAATCATCAGCAGCACAACTCCATACAAAGCTAGTTCAGGGTTTGTTTGGTTTTTATCAGATTGGCGTCATCACGCGACATCATACATTTACTTTTGATGGTGGTGCCTAGCCATGTTGGCATCTAGTAGCAGTAGTAGAAGTAGCACCAGTAGCAGCATCCATGGGTTGCTCGAGCTTTTCCTGTATCCCTTCCGTTCAGTTTTCCTCTTGTATCCCAACCACCTTATCCCTCTTTCCTTGCCTCATCCCGGGATCCAAGTTCCCTGCATAGTAATTTGGTAGTTGTATTTTTGTAAAAATAACTCCTTAAGCCTTAACCCTGGTCTGTTTCCTGTTTGTGCCTGAGTCTTTGATGCTCCGTGACACCCTCCTAAGTGAGAAGTAGATCGGTTAAATGGTTGTTGAGAAAAGTGAAACAGCCAGATAAACACTCACTAATGTAACTATAAATGGAGGAATGTCTGTCTTATATCATTTAGTGCCATCGGTACCGTCAGTATAAATGAGGCCACAAGAGCACAAGTCCAATCACGTAAAGGAAACAACATTCTAATGTTATTGCCACAAGTTTAGCTCTCGTTACCTTTGGAGACGCCACGAGAACAAAGGCTTCAGAACCAATCTGTGCCAAAATTCATTTAAAGTGATGCTACTTGTTTTTAGATGCTACTGCAACCAACAGTCATATATGCATATATTTAATGTTTGACCTCAAACCTATAAGAGTAAAAACTGGCATCCAGATACTAGAACTGAAAGTGAGTGAGTTTCAGTTTGTTAGTTTATAATAACAACACGACTTCACAATGTTCACATCCTGAAATGTTCCTGTTACATTTGTGATCTGTTGTATTGCACCACACGCAACATTCACAAATGCCAGCGTTAGCCTGTTTATGCTAACATAACATAGCAAATGGGTGCTGCTCATCACAGTCGGAGGCTGTCGTCTGTCAAACTGTCTGTGTACGTTACTGTTCATCTGATTTATCATTTTGCTGTTGAATTTGGCATGAAGAATCTTAGGCGTAATGGTACATTCACTGGTGTTCATGGTTTCATGACACTCCTCATCAGCATATTGAGAACTTCAAGAATTCGTGTTCTGCACCTTTCACATGCCGTGCACACTAATATGACAATCATGCACACAAAAATGACCTAAAGATGACAAAAGCAAGTCAATATACGAAACAATGCTCAGTAGTAAGTCTGGGCGATTAAACAAGAGATATGTGCTGTCATTGCAATAAAAAAAAATGCATCCGATGCAAACTGCCATGAAAACACATGAAGGAAACATGTTCTTACAATGAACAAACCCTAAGTGTGCTTCGTCCCGGCCTCTAAAACATCTATCTTACACTTGACATTGGGGCGTGTGAGGAGGACGATGCAGGTCCGTGGTACCCAGTCCGGGCCAGTCACTCGGAAACTTAACCTCAGCTTGGTGCAGCTGCTTCACCCTGGTCGCCATCTGTGCATCTCTGGGTTTTACTTGAACTGACATAATGCCTTTGTCCATATTTACTTCTACCTGTGTGTTTTTGATTGTTGCCTTAACAGAAAAATTAATAGTTGTGTACTTTGAAATAGCTTTTTTTTTATTTTTTCTCCCCTGCAGGTGCTTTATTAACCCCTTAAGCCCGAGAGGCGTTTTACAGAAAGAA
>NW_007578817.1:81478-99988 GCF_000690725.1 Stegastes partitus | reverse complement strand
TGTGTGTGTGCCATCTACATTTACTTTTAACCAGTAACATATATACTGAAATTTACACATCTGAACAAATCTTACAAGTGTTTCTTTTATTATGACACAATAATTATTCAAATAGACCTTGTGGTTGCAGAGATAGACTGTTTTTATTATGGGTATGTAATTTTCGAGAAAAGGCCTGAAAAATGGTTCAGGGCTTAAAGGGTTAAAAAGGAATCTTTCAAAATGATCAGTAATTATCAACAGCAATTAAATTCAAACATGTTGTTGTATAGAAACAAACAAACAAAAATCTTTCAGCTAAAGCACCAAGCCTTACCAAACACTAGCGCTGAAAGCCGTCTCTCAATCAAACTCTAACAGCGAGTCTCACTGGAGTCCGCAGGCAGCAGGAATAAGATCCACAGACTCGCGGTCAAACAAGCACCGAATGTCTGACCTGAAACTCCCAAGCAGTCTTTGATATTTTTCGATTTAAGGGCTGCGGTTTGGCAGGTGCTGGGATTCTATACTCTGTGCTGGAGTTGCTAAGTGGGCGGGTGTTATTCTCCCTTTCTGTATTCCCTCAGTTTGTTTCTTATCTCTAATGCGATGTGGAAAAGCAGAGACAGGGCTCTCCCAGATAATGCAACAATCCTGACTTTATGCTACGGAAACCAGTTTTAATTACTTCAAATTGGTTTTGTGTTTCATTGTGGCTTTCTGGGCTAATGTGCATAATGCAGGGTGTCCATGAGCACTGCTTTAGAGGAAACAACAGAGGCACAAAAGGGAATTGCAGATGCTTCATGGTAGTTAACAAATGAGGTGTCTTAGCTGCTGAATCCTACCAAACCTTACGCAGTATTTAAAGTGAGTTACTTAAGGAGGGAAGTTATCAGCTTTCAGTATTTTTCTCTGCAGTGCTTCGTCTCCTTTTTTTTTTTACCATCTGATAACTGAGGTGGCGTTCACTGTTCACCACAGACAAGGAGATACAATCTATGTTAATGTAGACTTCTGGACAATAGCATTATAATCAGCAGAGGCAACAATAATAGCTCTATTATTATTATTACCTGCAGTAATTCAATCATTTGCAGGGCAAACGGCAAAAGGGCAGCAGCCTGAATTACTTAAACCACTACGTGTGCAATTACCTGCCACCATTCACTGTGATTAACTTTTTTCAAACAGATTTTTCTGCAAGATAAAAATATTACAATCTCCGGTATGTACATTTGTGCAAGCACAGTAGGAGGTATTTCATCGCCCTCGGTAATAAAATGTCTGTCCTATCGGTGTGTTGAGAGCAACTGAAAATGGCAGAGTGTACTTTTGGACTCATCCAGCTACTGCTGAGTGAGCTGACAGCAACAGTCACCTGTGCGAAGGTTTCTGGGGTGTTTTTTTTTCAGTGTCTTGCTGCCTGCTGCCTGGATTTGCACTGCAGGAAAATATAATCAGACAGCAGGAAGACAAAGACAAGATGCCACAGGCTTACTTACAGGCTGAGGGCACAGGGTGGTGGGAACGTAAGGTGGGTGTGGGGGGAGTTGAGCTAGAAAAGGAAGGACTGATGAAGGACAAGATGGAATATTAAAAGGGGAGCGAAGGGAGGGACGGGGAGTAAGAATAACAGAGAGGTTGGGTGGGACAGAGAGTAGGGGAATAGAGGTGGAGATGAAGGTAAGGAGATGAGTGATTGTGAGGCAAATAGAAGCAGGTTTTGGAAATCCAGTCCAACACAATCAGGTTCGAGCGGCTTTCGGCTGGAGAAGAAGGGGGCAGGTTTAAGGGGCTCGGCTGTCAGGAATCCTCCACAGATAAACCTCTCACACAGCAATTTAGGTGAGCCGCAGTGGTCACACATCCCTGCAAATCTACTGATCTGCTGCCAAGAGAGGGATAAGGCGAAAGAGACCAGACACCTTGGGAGGCTAATTCTTGAACCTCAGTGGAGCAGCTATGACAAAGCTGCACAGCCGGGAGCCGACAAAAGGAGATACCGTGCAGCAAACTGGCTTTTTTTTCCCCCTGTGAGAAACCCACCTGCTTATCAGCCTAAATCACAAAATGATGCTGCAATAGGAAAAAAAAACATCCCCCTTGGTTGAGATGACATAATCAGCCAGCTCTAAAAATGAGCACAATAAGCTGTAAACATGTCACTGATATATGATCATTTTACAAACCTGATATGGCTCAATCGGTGGCGTATTTATGCATTTAGCAGACACGAAGGTTCAAGGTCATTCATCTGAGGTTCTGCGTGTTTTCTCCTGATGAATTAAAACCCTTCTTTCAGCTCAGTTTTGGTCTCCACCCACACATTAGGGAAACATCAGACACTTGAAATGCTTAATGTTCTGAGTGGCTTTTAACTCCTGGTCAAGACTGCTGTGCAGGAAAACTGTTGGTAGGAGCAGTTTCCCTGTTAGTACACAACACACTTACTCTATCACCTTCGCTGCCTCCACTCTTTGGAGTACACAACATGCTGCCATTCACAACCAACCTCTCAATGACAACCCGGGGCAGTCCATAATGGAGAGGTGCTCAGCAAACAGTACAAGGCTATAACCCTGCATTGCTAAGGATATGCTGAGAGATGCTCAGAGTGGCTGAAAAGCTTGGCTTCAGAATGATTCTCAGCACGGTTGTCTACGTTGTCCTGGGCAGGAAGCACTTTTAAACGAAGAGTTGAATGGACAATAGTTACTGTACATCATCATCGTGCTCTAGGGTAAAACACCGTCACTCGTCTTTCTTTAAACTAATCAGTATTGTTTTGGGTGGAGCTAGTGATTGTTTTGGTGGAACATTTGCATTGAGTGAGACACATACTGTGATTAAAATGGATATTTTATAATAGAAAAAAAAACTAGCAGGGCTCAACTGTTCAGTGTGGTAGGTTGTTAATCTGGAGGTCATTTTCTATATTGAGGTGGATTTTTTAAAAAACCACGTAGATGGTGGAAGAGGAGAAGAAAGCCGCATGAATGACTTTACACCCACAACCTACATCTGGTGAGTCAGACTAGAGCCAACCTTCAAATCTTTATGCTAAACGCTGTCCAGCTCCATTTCTATATTTAAGACCTGGTTCAGATACTTAGCAGCTGATCAATCATTTGTCACTACGCAGCTGGGCTTGAAAACCTACATATTCATTCCTATAATGGAAGCTAAAGCGACCTGCAGTTGGTTAGCACTGTTGCCTCGCAGCAAGAAGGTTGACGGTTCGCGTCCCGGTGGGGGCACCGGAATCTTTCTGCGTGGAGTTTGCATGTTCTCCCCGTGCAGCGTGGGTTCTCTCCGGGTTCTCCGGCTTCCTCCCACACAGTCCAAAAACATGTTGAGGTTAGTTGGTGATTCTAAATTGTCCGTAGGTGTGAATGTGAGTGTGCTTGGTTGTCTGTCTCTAAGTGTAGCCCTGTGATAGACTGGTGACCTGTCCAGGGTGTCCCCTGCCTTCGCCCTAAGTCGGCTGGGATAGACTCCAGGCCCCCCACGACCCTAGTAAGGATAAAGCGGTGTATATATAATGGATGGATGGATGGAAGCTAAAGCTACGCAGCATATCGTCATGATTTGTCAACTGACCTAAAAGCACCTTTAAAACTGCGCTCCAAAGTTGGGTATTAAATGCTGCGGATGACCATGGCCGTGTGAGTCAACGGGGGGCTGCTCAGTCTTCCCTCAGATCTCACTAGGAGACCTGAAGGGGTAATTAGAGACCAGTGACCTTTATTTTGAAGGTGTGACTCAGGTCTTGCCTTTATCCACCTCCACCGCTTATTGAATTATAATTGAGCGGGCTATGAAAGTGGAACTTGTCAACGTGGAGTGTGTGCGCCGGATAATGTTTGACTGTAAAAATAAAATCACTTATCGCCTTATGTAATTTCTTTAGTCATCCTTAGTGCCATAACAGACCATCCGCTTTGTTAATACCCCAATTTTTTTGGTCTTTTTGTTTAGTCTACTTACAGCAGCAACCACCAGCATCGAGAAACCCCCGCTTAGATTAGAATAAAAGTAAAAAAAAGACGCAGAAAGCAACTCCATTCTTCAGCCTATATATGTAAATGTAGCTTTCCAGCATGCAGATCTGTAGAACCGGCAACAAACTCTCAAAGCTAAAACCACACCTGCTGTGCTATAACAAAACATTAACTCCTACCTGCTGATGAGTCACAATCCTCAAGCAGCTAAAACAAAATGAATGTGCGGGAAGTATCACATAGTGTATTGACTTTAATAAACATGACTCACTAACTTGCAATGAAAGGCTACAAAGAGTGATCATAATTGATTCAATAATTGATTTTTACATTTAAATACGAGCCGACTGGTGGGAGTTGGGAGGCCGTCTCTCCTACAGATTTCTAATGGAGTGAAACACCCGTGCAAGTGGATGGAAAACTGTCAGTACTCCACCAGGCAAATGATGTTACATAAGAGAAGTGGGATGTTTCATATGGGAGCCTGATAGCAGTAGTTTAGACGGTGGTGGATGGAAATAAAAGAGTCAGACGAAATCTGGCGTGTAGCTGCAGGAGCGTCGCAACGAGAGCGGCTAAAAGATCATCTAAATTTTTTAAAGTGTCCTCTCTTCAACTTTGAAAGTTATAATGATCCAGTGTCATAAGTAATTTACTAAATAATGGAGGAGTGAAACGATATCAACGTAATTTCCAATCTGAATAGAAAGTGACGCTTTTTGAAATGCAAAAAGGTCACTTCAGTGGCACTTCAGCACAGCCTCGCCGATTGAGGAATGAGAAGGAAAATATCTCATGAATTCCATTATTTTTTATCTGGTTCCACAAGAACGTATCACACGGACGCATTTGTCTCCGACCGAATGACAGAAGTTCTTTTTTTATTTCTTCATGCCCATAATCTCTTCAGGGAATTCAATTCTTCTTGAGCCGCTGCGGTTCAAATGGAGAGGAATTTTACCCGCTTGGGGAAATGCACGCGAGCCATTTGAATCTCTCCAAGGGCGACGTCTAAGTGGTCGAGGTCACACATGCCTGGAATATGTTAACATCCAGCCAAGACTGAGCTGAATAAGGGTCAACATTGCACGTCCAACTGGCTGAGAGCAAGGGGAGGCATCATGTATGAAAGGAGCTTTGTCTGAAAAATGAAACATCCATCATCGTTAAAAAAAAAACAGCGACACCTCCTCCAAAACACTGACTGACAGCCTAAATTGGTACAAGACATGCACGAATACTTTCCAGAAGGGCTTACATAACTTCAGTCCGCGGCGGACAACATATTAGTGTAAAATCAGCCAGTGATTGATTGATGTAATTATTAGATTTAGTCCAAATTAAGCCAATTTCATCCAGACGACTTTCACACCAAGTGACCAAAAAAAGTATTCTTCATACTAGTCAGACTGTCTTTCAGTTGGTTATATAAAGAATTAACTGTGATTTTATACTAATGTTTTTTTGGTGCAGAACTTCTTTTTTTTTTTTTTTCGTTCTCCTTTATTCCCTTTGGGGCTCTACCAACTCTTGACTCACTCTAACATGCTCCACTCTGTTCACCAGACAGTCAGCGCTGAAAACAACTCCCTGCTGTTGTTATTTTTTTTTTATTTTAAATCTAATAATTCTTTAAAATCATCTGCCCCTGTGTGACAGATCCACCAGTACAGGACGCACTGCTGTAGGGTGGTTAAAGCCAACCTTTTTTCATCCCACAAGGGCCAAGGTAAAGTAAAGTTGAATCTAGTAGACTCTGTTTCAAAAAAAAAAAGAGGCTGAAATCAATTGCAGCCTGTATTATTACAGATCTGGGATCATTTGCACTTGCTTCTTCACTTTCTCCACGTTGCATCATGAGTTTCTCCCTCTCTTCTGCCTCCTTACCCATCATTCACTCTGTGAAAATCTTGAGAATCTACTTTTCAAAAAGAAAAAAAAAACAACTGTCAATACATCAAGCACCAGTCAAACTTGCATCTCACAACAAATGAAGGAATGTTTGTGTCTGTTCTTGGCATATTTCGACAAGCGTACATCCGATTCGCTCCGAACGTTGGAGGATTTATCAGCCGGGGAAGTGCAGCGCCATGCTCAGAGCTGTACGGATGAGCGGCGGCTGGTTTGGTGGTATTTTTAGTGTTTTGCTTGTGATCGGAGCTTAAGTCAGAAACGTACGACGCACGAGTGACGATGACGAACTCTGATCGGAGCAGCAAAGGCAAATGGATGATATCACACAGGCTGTTAGTTCAGATCTGCGAGGTCACAGCTGCAGTCACATCGTTTATTTTCTTTTATTATTGACATGTGAACGAGCGCTGCCATTGCAATGTTAATTACACTAGTTTCTGTTGAAGAACTTAATGTGATGTGAATGCAGGTTGTGAGTCATCGAGGTAATTTAAACTATAAATCAGAAATAAAGCGGTTAAAAATATGCATTTTCGCTCACAATCAACTACTTAGTGGTCTTTCATTTGAAAGGTTTCAATTAACATGTCATATGTCTTTCCATTGAACTCTGATTCATGCTCTGCTCTACAAAAGCAGCTCCTGCAGGCGTTGTAGTCTGTTTACAAGTTTCAGCGCAAACAGTGGAAAACAAAAGAAGCAATCCCAGAATCTATTACACAACGATATCCGCATCGTCATCGGTATCTAGTTTTGTAATGAAAAATCATCACTGACCCAAAATGATAACACCGGCAAGTCTAAATGTTCATAGTTTCGGTAGAAAATGTCAAAATATAGTAGTATTCTTATTCTGCGCAGTGGATGTGTACATTTGAAATGCAATTTATTTTACGGCTGCATCTGCCAGCGGGCCATCACAATAAGAGAAGGAGTAATAATATGTTAATGCCACTACAGCAGAGACTCGATGTTCTCGGCAAAAACGCGGAATAAATATGTGCATAAATTAGTGTCAGCGATTGGCTACAATGAGTTAGAAAATATCTGCACATCAGACATCAGCAGAGATGCTTCAGTTTTAGCACATAAATGTGTAAAGTCTGGATAAATGCTATTTTAGAAATTGAGAGACACCAGAAAGGAAAAAAAAAAAGAAGGCGGCGAGAAAAGCAGTACTTAACCAAGATGAGAAAAAAAAAACAAGTAGAACCCAAGAAGAGATACGAGCACCACATGAATACTGCAGGCCTGGAGTTCATGGTCTTTCTGAAGCACCTCCAATTTCAAAAGATAACTGTTGATGTCACAACTGAGAGAGAAAAATAACTTGCAACTTATCCCAGCTTGAAAGTAAAAAGAAAAAAAATGAAAAGCAAAAAGAACAGAAAGATTTCTTTTGCTAAGAGAAAAAGCGCTGAAGTGGAAATGTGCGTTGCCTTGTGTTTACCCTCCGCTTTCACTGCTTCTGCTTTGTTTGTGTCCAAATAACGAACCGAACTCTGCGCGCCAAATGAATGTTTCTTCACACAGACGCGCGCATTGATTGCAAAGTTATACATCCTTCATCCACGTGTGGGCGGACCGAGAGAGGCATCAGGTAATTTGATGGCGGAGTAAGAGAAACTCAAATTCAATTTACACAATGACCAGGCAACGTGACACGACGTCCCCAAGGACAGGTTCTGAATCATCAATAAATTAGATAAGGAGAAGTGCTCGACGAGATGAGTCCTGCTTTGGCATCGTGGCACATTCTTGTTCAAAGGTGCGACACACAAGAACACATGAAAACAGCAAACACACACACACACACACACACTTTCAGCTCAGAACTGTTGGCAGAGACGAGTAAAACTCTGAAAGGAAGATCACAGAGGAGGGGGGAAAGAAATACAGCGTTTCCATCGGATCCTTGAGAAAAATCTAATTAGGGCCAAAGCTCAAACTGCTGCAGGTGTCAGAAACAAAAAACCAGCACTGAGCTTGTTTGTTTGTCTTCTTCACGTATCTCGACAGCCAAACCTTCGATCTGCTTCAGACTTAGCAGGTGAACTGAGAGGGAGCTGAGGTGAAGGACCGTTTGAAGCACATCGCTTGAACGGTGGCAGATTTGGGGCATTTTCAGGGCCTTTCTTTTTTGGGGGGTTCTCACCTGGCCTGGTCCGTGAGCAGAGCCCCTGTTGCTAGGCAACATCATCAAAAGCACATGTTTGACATCACATGATGGTGTCAGATCCCGGTCGTGTATAAGCTCTTATTCTTCATTTGTGACCTCCCACGTAGTGTGGCACTCATGGGGATGTCACCAGTCAGATAATAAACCTCTGAAAGCAAAGATCAAGGAAAGATTCTACAATGCTGTCACAGATCAAAGACATCGGGGTTTAATCACCGACTGTGACGATTGCATTTGCTGATGCTACCGTGCCTGTGACGGCGGCCACTGCACTCGTGATAGTGAATGTCAGTAATTGGATCACTGATTGTTTGGTGGGTCACTGCGTTTTGGGCAGAGCAGAGAAAACAAACAAACAAAAAAAAGACGCCCATGAAGACAAATCCAGCATATTCATGAATAACTTAATTGAGCATTGAGGCCAGCGGTATAATGTCAGCTTGAAACACATAGTTACACACCACGCCATTTAAAAAAATAAAAAAAACTTCAATAAACTGCCACTGGACAAAAGCGACCATTGGTTTGGCGTTGATAGTCAGTCGAATGGTTTGGGACAAATACACAAACCGCTGCATCCCTCCCAGATATCATCAAGTATCATTGTAAAAGAAATGCCATCAAAGTGAAGAAGCTTTTGGGTTCCGTCTCTAATTTGCTGATTCTATTTTGGTCCCAAATAAGCAGTCATGTGCCTTCATGTCTGTGTTGTTTCCTCGCTTGTGGTCCTTGTAAAGTAGATCTGTCACCGATCAGTAACTTTGATCCCTAAACAGCCTCACAGCCTCGTCATCACAGAGTCTCTGGCTTGCACTTTACTTCCCAGGAGCTCTGTGTCTCCATTTATACAATGTCTCCAACTTTATACAAGAGGTGGAATAAATGTTTAAAGGTGCTGTATGTGACTTTAAGCATCTCAGGAAACGACAAACAGGCATGTGAGCCCCTCCACAAGGGGTTGTGTACGCAAAAGCCACCAAAAAGTAATAAATACAAACCACACTATAACTTGAATAACACTATCGTCACTTGGCCTAACACTCCTTCAATCCGCTCCATGTGTGTCTGTTTCACCAAAAGTCGTCACACATTGTTTTAATTCTTTTTATTTGAGGCACTAACTGAACATTGGACTGCACTATTGCTGGTACACTGCAGTGGTGGAGATCACCGTCGGTCTGATTGTGAATGCAGAGAGGGCTTACAGTTTCAAAGGGAGGGAATCTACGGTGGCCGACGGGTGCAAACGATGTGCACATACACAAACAAACAAACAAAAAAAAGACGCCCATGAAGACCATGAAGACAAATCCAATTATAGTAACAGATATTCTTTCTCTCGATTCATCGAATTTGAAAACAGCTAAGTGTGACTTCTTGTCTTTTTCGGAGAAACATCACATGACATCGCCCGCCATCCGTCGCCGGGGCTCGTCTCCGACAGGTTCTCGTGGACGCCTGGGCACTTCTGTTGTGTGAGTGGATGTGCAGCGTTTTCTTTTTGCAGCGTGTTTCTGTTTATGCAACGTATTCTTGTGTATGCAGCTCGTTTGTGTATGTGCACGTCGTTTGCACCCGTCGGCCACCGTAGGACTCACACGCACAAACATGCGTGTGTCGCCAGAATAGCCGCCAAACACAGTAGCTAGGAATAAGACAAACATGGAGAGCGTGTGACTTCATTCTCTGCTGAGGACGCCATTACTCCACTATATCTTTCAGTAACCTTTGAGAAAATTGGTCTCATGCTTAAAATGTTGATTCTTGATTTTCAGTTCAGACATTGCTGATATTATATTACAGCTAGTATTGTTAGTGTTATAATAAGGTATCACTACTGCACTAAATGTTGTCCGAACTGCTGGAAACCTTTAAAAAGGGTGATGAAGAAGCCAACTTTGCAGGCAGGAGTTCATGCTAAAAAGGCACCATTTTAACAAATCTATTAATGAACAAAAGCAAACATGAGCCACTGAAAATCCAACAAAAATACAAACAAACCTGAGCCTTGAAATTACCCATTACCCTTTTGTTGTTGTTGACTGAATTAATAACGGCAGAGGAAAAATGGCAATAACATTTCGAGAGCCCAAGGTGACATCTTCAAATGGCTGGTTTTGTGCTACCAACAGACAACAAGCCCACACAATGCACTAAAAACATAGTTTCGGGTAGAAAACTACATAACAGGGGTGTTTGAACCAGAATATCACTGATCACGAGGCGGAAACTAAACCGAGGGAAGTCAACAGAAGCTAAAATGAGAGAAAAAAAAAACAAAGAAATTCTGCCACGTTCATTTACATGTATTTATTAACTGCTGACATAACAGTTTATTTATGGGCACACATGCACCTTCATAAGCACCAGCTTGAACAGAATTGTATTTCCTGCCGAACGGTTTTTCATTCCTTCCACAACTCAGCAGTGCCCACTCACGTACTGCTCAGAAGGCCTAATGATGCACACCTGCTTTCACTGTCCCTGATTTAATATCTGTGCCAACATCACAGGCAGAGCAACACAAAGAACACCAATGACAGATTAAAACCTCTTGGAACAAAAATAAAACTAAAACGCCTTCACTAAAGTTGTGTTCTGTCATGTATACAACCTGACGGCTGAATTAATAAAGCGAATAAAAACACAGGATGTGATAGCTGTGATCTGAAACGCACAAAAAAATAGAGCACAGTCGCCTCTTTGTCACATTTGAGAAGCTAGAATCATGTACAAGTGATGAAATGTCACCAAAATGTTTTCACTTTGTTGATGTGTTGGCTTGCTACTATTAGAAAAAGAAAGTTTTTAAAAGGTGCAATGGAAATAGACTTAGTGAATAAATCATGATTTATAAAGCGTCACCTTACTGAACAATCAATGAACCTCAATCTCCTCATTTTCACATGACAGTAGTCGAGAAAAACTAGAATTTTTGTCTGAGATTTGCTTTAAATTTGGATCAGAACTCACACGATTAAGCTAAATTCATAAATAGGTTTAATGCCGGTTTGCCATGCTTTTCACGTGTGTTTGACACATGCTCACACTTGAGGTGATTCTCTGAAGTGGGGTTGTATAAGGTACTTACTCATAGCCGGTGTATTACCGGCGGTACATCACAGTCAGCACGCCTCCAGTTCAGAGAAGCAGACAGAAGGACTAGCGTGGAAGCTAAGAGATGAACTGCTGTGGACGGGGTTAACTGCAAAAACATATTTTAGCTGCTTAAATAAAAAAGCCCAGCTACAAAAAATAAATAAATCTATCTAAATGTGTGCTATATTTACTGCTTTACCACACAGTTTAACATCCCATCCACATGACTGAGCTAATTTCTCCCCCCACACTTCCTGATAATTTCCATTTAGTCCACAAAATGGCCTGCACCGATCAAATAATGACAATTGGCCACCTGTCTTTTGCACAACTTGCACTTCAGGCACTTGAATGTGTTCTGGTTTTTGGTGAATGCAGCAGACTGTGATGTGTCAACATTTGCTCTGTTATTATCAGTCCCACCTCTTCCCTCCTATAAAATGATTGTAATGAGTTATGACACGTCATGAAAATCCCACTCGTTACGTGCCTCTGTTACACGGCTGACCCATTTACTGAGCGCAACCTATTAGCTCTGAAGGATATTTAAAGTGATTAAAACACCTGCAGTTTTGTGATGGCAAGACACTCTTTTTGACCTGATTGCATACTGTGTTATTTTTGCTCTCTCTGTCGACTAAAGTCACTATATTTAGCATTCAGTGCTTCAACACTTGTGGCACTGATTGTATACTGTGATTAAAATACTTACACGAGAAACAGAACGTCTGGCTGACTGAGAAGGGTCAGTTCTCTCTCTCTGACTTTGCACCATCACTGTTCATTACTTGCTTCCTATCTGTGGCCTTATTACTGCCATGGTATTTGCTTCCATGCAACTTTGCTGCCAAACACCCAACAGCTGAGACCCGGCAGTCGTAAAGTCTGGACACACACACAGCAGGGAGCAGCTGCGAACGAAAAGTAAATCAGTTAACTAGTCGAACTTATGAAAGCACTTGTGGACTAGCGTAGTCAGATACATGGCCAAATAGCAACTCTCCACATATCATGATGGAACAAGGGCTGACACTTTAGAGTTAGTGTGATCAGCTCAGTAACTGCAGTTTCCACAAGCTGAGTGAACATGTTATCTGATAAGAGGTTGTTAAGACTGTCAGTCATCATAGCTTCCTTTGACAGTGATCGCTTCCAAGTGGCGCTGATTGGCAGGCAGTGAGGTGATGTTTTTTTCTTTTTTTACCTTGTTTCTTGAGAAGGGGGGTTAGAGGGCGTTCAGACCACAGCAGTTTGAAATTGCATGGGTGGGTGCTGGTGGGGCTGCGTTGTTTCAAGTACCGGTGAGACGACGATATGCTACACAGGGATAATAGTTGTGGCTCTGAAGGCTTATCGGATGCTGGAGCTCATACACAGCTGTTTGAGCAAGTGATTTCCCACCTATACCGGCACAGCTTCAAATATTTCAGCATAACTCTCGACATTCTAGAAGCAAACTGTAAGAAGCGCTCGCATGTATTCAGTTGGCCAATGTGCTGGATTGCATGGGCACCATATTTATGATTTCCTTCTCCAGCAGTGAAAGTATGTAGTTGATGTTGAAAAAGCCATCTAAGTTCAATCCAAACCTTCATACCTCATCTGGCTTGTGACAAGCATCTCTGCTGCTGCCATATTGCAGCAGAGTTGGAGCCAGTTGAAACAGTGGGGAAAGCCAGACTTCTGTGCTGATTTTGGATGCTCTAGTGAATGAAATGCCCAAACCAAGAGAATATCTTACAAAATGTAGCTGTTTAGAACATGTTAAATTTGACATGTCACAGTAAGTCATCCTTTTCCGAAGCTAACAGGAACAAAAATCTAGCTGCTATTTAATTTCCCGAAAAGTCAGTTCAATGAGAATCTCTTTGATCCGAGACAACATTTGACAACATTTATGACGTTCTAAAATCTTGGCATATGACAACATTCATGACGATATTCTAAAAAAAATTTTGTATGCCGACATTCCAGATTTTTACAACACTCTAGAATCTTGCAGTATGATGACATTCTAGAATCTTGGTGTATGATGTCATTTATAACGGCATTCTAGAATCCTATGATAGAACTTGGCATATGACGACATTCTATAATGTTGGTGTATGACGGCATTCTAGGAACTTGGTGTATGATGTCATTCATGACAAAATTCTAAAATTCCTACATTCTAGAATCTTGGCGTAAGACATTAGATATAGATCATTACAATATTCTAGAATCCTACATTGTAGAACGTTGATGGACGACGACATTCTAGAATCTTCGTGTATGATGTCAGTCATGACAACATTCTAGAATTCTTCATTCTAGAATCTTGGCGTGTTATGACATTGTAAAATCGTGGTGTATGATGTCATTTACAACAGCATTATAGAATCATATAACATAGAATCTTGGCATATGATGATATTCTATAATGTTGATGTATGACGGCATTCTAGGATCTTGGTGTGTGATGTCATTCATGATCAAATTCCAGATTCCCACATTCTAGAATCTTGGTGTTTCACAACATTCTACAGTCGTGTTGTATGATGTCATTCATGACGATATTCTTGAATTTTCTAACATTCTAGAATCTTAGTATGTGACGACATTCTAGAACCTTGGCATATGACAACACGTCAGAATGCTGGTGTACGATGTCATTTATGATTGATGATTTTTTCCTACACATTTAATTGTATCTAACAAATACCACATTACGCCAGCTTTATGCAAAACCTCCGACTGTGCACAATCTTATTACTGCAGCACATTGAACTAATAACTGCCCTTTGCAATAATTTAATTCGGTTTAGATTGTTCTACTTTTTAATAGCATTGTTCTGTGGACCAAAGAGGACAAAAAAAACACAAGAACATATTCATAAAGTGTGACTTGTACGCTTTGCTTGAACAAAAGAGTTTAAAATGTTGATTCTCTGCCGCTCCTCTTGCCGGTGCTGCCTGTGTTACTTAGGGTACAATTGATAACAGTGTCTCTCCTAATTACATCTTCCAGCTGTAGTGCATATAGCAACAGGCAGCTGGGAGTGCTGTTCACCACATCTGCTCATGTGTGCTGAACTGAAGGAGAGGCTCATGCACCACTTCTCCCTGTCTGTACTGGTTGGAGCCCCAGTAGCACCTAAGGCAGCCCTCACATCTGTGATCAGTCACCCACATTATCACCCAAGCCTCAAGACCAGCAGATAGACAGATGTGCTCTCCAGCTGTGATTTGTATAACTCATTTACAGCCTGACTGTCTGGCTCATTTGGGGTATCATTTGTCTGAGAGAGAGGTGCCCTGTGGGCTCTCAAATACACCACACTGCTTTTCTTTAAAGAAGTTACTGGACTTAGTTTGAAGAGAGCTTTGGTGTCAGGAGGGCAAAAAGAAATAAACACCTAAAACTTCTACCAGAGCGGTTCGGATTGCCTGGTGCAGAGACGATGCACTCTCTGTAATTTTCTTTGTACAGCTCTTCGGCTTGTTATAGCCTTTTCACTCAGTCCTGTCATCATGTTTCCCTCTAAAAACACTTTCTTAGCATTTTTCTGTTGCCTTGTCTGAAACACTTCTTGCTCTTATTGTGTTCAGAGAGGGAACATCTAACTTTTATATTCTCTTTGTGTTTATTTGCTGTCATTCTCAAGATTCATTTCTTTTTATTTTTTTGTTCAGCACTTCATGTCTTTTAACTGCCTTCCTGTGGCTCACATGTTTTATTCCTTTATTTTCCTCACTGGGTAAGATTGTGTGCTTTGAAAACAACATAAATACTTAAGAAGCCCTTCATTCTTCTGGTGATTTATTGGTGGAGCGATAGCCAGACCACTTCCTGCAGAGATGATTGGCTGAAAAACATCCACAGCTTGCGTCAGCTGTTGACCACACCGAATCAAGCATTCAGAATTTTTTTTTAAAAGTGTACGTCTCTCCAATTATTACCTTAATTTATAGGCAGATTCGGTGTAAGGATAGCTTAATTATGGGCGTTGCTTAGAAATGGAAAAACTTGCTGGAAACCACTCACAAACAATATTTAAAGGTACATTTGTATGCGGCAATTGTCCTTGAATTTCTAAAACTTTTTACCACACTCCCGTCTTAGCTTGTCACCTCTGGCTGACACATTGAATTCCACTGAGACACGGCAGCTAGTGGCAATGAAAGTGATAAGTCAGAGTATACACAAAGTTAGCTCTGCAGGTGGCAAGAAATGAATCCCAAATATCAACTGGCAGCACAGGTCAAAAGCACCGAAACCCCTCCTCACAGCTGTTAGCTGTCTCAGCACAACACCTTCTTTTCTCCCAGCTTCTTTGTAGAACCGTCCAACGCGTCCTCGTACTTTGCACCATATAAAATCAGGGATCTGTTAGAAATGCTGCAGCCTGATAGCTAATTCTGCATTTTGCGCCAACAGGAAGGTTTCGTCCTTGGGTAGAGAATATGTTCCATGAATTATGATTGTGATTCGTGCTGTTCAACCCCAAAACCAGTAGGCAGTTTTAAAAACACTTCAAGACTTCCAGCTTTCCGATGGTATTGGTACGCATTTATTCTGAAAACAAAACTACTAAAAACTCCACTAAATTCTGTGCAAAACAAACAAACAAAAAAGTCAGCACAGCACAGCATCACTAAGAAGCCAGGACTGATTCAGCTGCGACCAACAGTCAGAAACTCTTTCCAGGTGAACTGCAGGTTGTGTTTATACAGAGCGGAGAGGAGATGACAAGAGAGACTGAGCGCGAAATAAAACCTACTGGATCAATAAAATAAATACAGCATGGCTCAAAAACTGTATTTAGAGGAGCAAGTTGTCAGCAAGTAGTTGGAGGATACATTCAGGATGGTGGAGTAGCCGTGTAGAGATTGTGTGACAAATATCTTGTTTGTAGAGATTGTAACGCCGTAAATAGACCGAGTTAAATAGCTATAGTATCTATATAGTATAGTCTATAGTATGAGGGGTCGCTTTGTTTTTTGTTTTTTTCTTTTAGGCAATAGCTGTGAACTGAGTCAAGGTTGCTTCAATTTTTTGTAAAATGAAGAATCACTAAAATTCAGTGTTTTATTTCTTTTTAAAAATGATTATTTATGGCATTATAACTGTGTCAAGCTCTACTTTTAGCCGTCATTGTGCTGTTTCCATGGAGGTGCAAAGAAAAACGAACTCACGGTGAATAAAGACGTGTCCAGAAACTGCTTGGATTGCAAGAGGTTAAGACTAAAACCAGACACCTGGTGCAGGTGCTTGTTTGCTGTGTTGTATTAATGTGTTTGCACTGAGCTGTAGGTAAAGGCAGTTTTTTTTCTAGCTGGACTTGAACTTGACTCTAGAACGTGTGCCCACTGTCAAAAAGAGACACTATCATGCAATGTTGGATGTTTGCCTTCGATGATGTTGCCTGACAACAGCACCTCCGCCTACAGGCAGCCAAAGGTAAGGCTTAGTACTGCAAAAAAAAAAAAGACCACAAAAGCATCGTCCATTGATCTGATCTGCTTGAATCTTGACCCGACACTTCCTCGGGTCTCCAATAATACAATAATTCAAGTTTGAAGTAGATCAGACGAATGGTTGTCGAGATATGTGAAGGACGCAGATGCACATGCAGGGATTTCTTTAAAAAACGGTAGATGAATAACTTCTGTCCTTGTGTACGCTCAGGCAGCTCAGCACTCCTTTCAAGAAGTAAAAGTTCAGGACATGAGGTTGATATCACTGATCCTGCTCACAAATTCCTATACGTGGACGTTTCCTGTCAAACATACAACAAATGCAGGCAGACTTTTTCCACTCTTATCCATCACCGTCAGCCAAACGTGTCATCATCACAGATTCATTCTGCGGTCCGAACATACAGACGCTCGTAAAGACCTATTTTCAGCTACAATAAGGACAGGTAGTCCTCCATCTGATTAGCAAGCAGACACCACTGCTAGAGCACAGTTTACCTGTTCAACATTCGCTACTCCAGAACTCTGCACAAAAGAAGCATCCTTCCCTGAGGAAACCATTAGCTAAGTACAATCTACTCAGGTAGTTTCTTTTAACTTTTATATATAGTTATAGCTTCCTACAGAACATAATGTGTAGCCAGGTTAACATTTCAGGAGTCTGTGATTTCTGCCTCTAAACTTCTCACATGGTTCAAATGAGCTAATAAGTCACCGAAAAAATACTAGAAAAAGGTCCAACAATGTCTCGTCTTTCCTCTCCCATTAATCACACTTCCTCAGATGTATTGCTGTCTCTGTATGTAAAACCTGTATATGAAGTAGTTTAAAATAGCTCCACCTGCAGCAGCGACAACATTAACCTGCTGCTGACACTCTGATGCTTCTCTAATAATACTCCAATCGAGTCTTGTATAATCATATATCAGTCAGAGGAACCAGTACTGGTACGTTAATGCTAACATATAGTTTGCTCATAGTCACATGAGTTTTTCATGTAGGATGGAGTGTTTTTACATTGCTGTATTGGTACTTTTACTCAAGTGAATGCTCCTTCAGCCACAGCTCAGGACCAAACCCTGACATTCTCCTCTTAATTCCAGTCCCATCGTCTTCCTGCCGTCCAACGTGCTGCAGCTCAGCCAGCCTCACGTCACAACCTTTCTTCAACCTTGACTTTTCCAGCCCTCCTTAGTCTTGTCTTTGTTCTCTATTCTGCCTTTCCACTGTTGTATTGTATCACCCTTGTTGCCACCCACTGAAAGCTCTGACCTTCAGAGTTATTTACTAAAAGCCAGAGGAGAATGGAACAACATTCATTACATCTTAATGCTTTTTCTTGCCGGTAAGGAAGAATGCCGGTGTACAAAAAAAATTTACAACGAATGCATCTCGCAGTATTTATAAAGTAAAATGTATGTATAAAGAAAATCAAAAATGAGCATTTCAGACAGTAAAAGGCTGAAAACTTACCAGGATCTAACTTGGAGAACGTATCCACATCCAACAGAGTCCTGTGGAAACGGAAAAGGTGCAGGTTAAAAAAAAAAAACACATAATCCTTTCACCTCTCTTCATTGGTTTGAGAAAATCTGTTCATTCATTAACATTTTGTGAATTCCATTTTTATCTGTTTCGTTCTTCCGGGTGTTTCCAAAAAGTCTCCCACAAAAGTTAGATCATGGGCAGATTGAGATTGCATTATTTTGTGGCACTAACATCAGAAAATGTTGTGCAGGAAAACTCTCTCCTTGAGATGAAAACCAGAGTAAGAAAAATAAAACACTTGATTAGAGATAAAAGGCTGATAAAAACTCTCAGGAAGCAGAATATGGAGAAGTAATACGAAAAAACCAGCCTTGATTGAACTCCTTACTG
>NW_007578817.1:76619-77211 GCF_000690725.1 Stegastes partitus | reverse complement strand
ACTCCTCACTAGGGTCGCAACAACAGCTGCAGTGAGAACAAAAAAACATGTCAAACAATAGTGATAAAAGATGATATGATTAAAAGATGTGCTGCTATTAATGAGACTTATTACAATCAATGTAATTGTGTATTATGATTTATTTTGAGAAGGTATTGTGTGTTGTGTAATGTGCTTAATATTCTCATGAGACACTGTGAAAGTGTCAGTATATAAGTTATTATTGTCATATAATTGGTATTGGTATATATAAGTGTTCAGCTTCTTCCAAAACCCTTTTCAAACTTTGAAACTTGGATTTTCTGTGTCAAATGTTGACTTTTGTTTTAAATTTTTGTTTCGAAATAAAGAAAAAAAAAAAAACAATAAATAGCCTTTTATTTTGCCGGAGTGCTTTGGGTGGTTAAGATTCCTCTTTTGCCAAATACTGTCAGCCAGTATCCATGGTGCCATCTATAAATGTCATCTCCCCAGCACCCTTTGCACTCATGCAGCCTCATATCATCCCACCTCTGTGCTGCACTGTCAGGATTATGCATTCACTGTCCAGGTTCATGCCAAACCTGCTGGAGCCCATCTGAGCCAAATGTTT
>NW_007578817.1:61987-73479 GCF_000690725.1 Stegastes partitus | reverse complement strand
GGCGCCTCCACATGAACAGCTGAGTAAGAGTTTGTTGCCAGAGTTTGGATGTTTATTGGCCAACTTTAGTTGCTGTGGATTTCACTCACATTCAGGCTAAATATAAAGTTACAGAAAGCAGCTGGTTAGCGTAGCTTAGCACGAGGACTGGAACAAGGGGCGGAAACTAGCCTGACTCTGAAGGCAAAACATAAAAACTGCACACCAGCAGAGACGTCATGTCCATGTTAGAGAGGTATGTGTTGTGGTTAGCACTGAATAAAAATTATGTTTAGAATCATATCTATGTCAAACAGATATAATACAATAGTAGACAGTAAATAAAAACTGACATTACAATGCTTTGGTTTTCTAAAAAATAAATTCTGAGACTTCACCAGATAAAGAGTTAATCAGTCTAGAGTGATCTGCGTTTTTTTTGTTGTTGTTGTTGTTTTTTAATAGATACATAAAATAAAACTGAAAAAAGCAGTTTGGAACCGTCCTCATATAGTGTATATGTTTATATAAATATGTATTTTTTTGCTTGGGAGGACTTGTCATACAGAACTTTGTTGTGCTGATTTAAATCGTCAAACTACTTTGTTGTGTTTGCAACAATTTCGAGACAATTCTTTTGGTCAACATCGTCCTTTCTGTAGCTGAAATATTTCCAAGTATCTCGTTACATTTCTTTTTTGCAGACTAATATTCCTTTTTCAGTGTTTCTCCTCGCTCGTTTTGTATCAACAAACTCTGTCTTTTTCAAAACAAATAAATAAAAACTTGGTGCAAAATGACGATGAGAGAGACTTCCCTTCTCATTTCACGTCTTGACTACCTGCTCATGCAACAGTGAGATATTGATGCTGATTGCTCATACAGTGTGCAGCCCGTATGATTAGTGTTAACTAAACACGCCTGACCTTTCATCCCTTCCATCCAGATCAATAATAGATTTGTTTTAATTGGGGAGCAAATTATTTGTCTGCAGGAGGAGAGCAGTGAATCTGGAATTAAACTTTTTCGTGACAATGCGTTGCAGTAATGTAACTGTGACAACCCAAACACATGATGCCTTTATACAAGCCTGTTCAGTCTATTCAGTCCTCTATTCCCTTATCAATCCTGCTCATAAACCACAACTTGTCATTTTTACATTTCGGTTTTTTGTGCAGATTAAACAAACAAGATGTAATATTTAATAATTAGTGAGATGTGATGATGATGCTTCCCTCAGGCTTCCAGGTTTCCATATCAAGCTGCTGGCTGTTGTCATCATGTCTTATAAAAAAATCCAATGATTCAAGGCAAAATAAAACCCATACTTTTACAACAGTGCAAACTCAAGGTTAAACACACTTTCGCCCACCCGGGATTGTTCTGTCTCGCTCAGGTGTCTGGACACTTCAAGTCTGGCTGATCTCAGGAGGGACTACACAGGAGCAACAGCTATTCATTATTCAGGAGTGGATTGGAAAGACAGTCAGCGCACCGGCAGGCAGGCAGGCAGGCTGGCGGTCTGGAAAAACCCTGACTTCTGCTGCTCAGCCAGTCAGCCAGCCAGCCGGACACAAAATAGTGAAGCCATGGCACATATAAGTGCAATCAGGGTTAGAAATTGAATCGCAGTTGTGGATGTTGCTGCTGCACGGTGCCACACAAACAATTCACCTGCTGAGACCTGATGCATGTCTGTGAATGTCAGGGAGCAGAATTCATGCAAAAACCAGGAGATAGTAAAGGATTTTTAAAAAAATGTTTTGCTGCATATGGAGGCAGCTGATGGGTTTAAGCAGGTAGCATGAGAGCAAAGAGCATCAGAAAGTACAGACAGATGGATGGATAGATAGTCTGCATTGAAAATCTGACATTCTTAAAGGCTTCAGATGTTCCTCTTGTGACATGTACACTTAAAGATATCAGAAGAAGAAGCACACATCTAAATAATTTGTATAAAATTGCTGCAGTTTTTCTCCTTAATCTGGATTTCAGATCAAACAAACGTGAATCAATGAGACTTGTTCAAGCTGGAAACATCCCCCATGTGTGAGACTTTGACCTTACCTGCACGACACGGTAACTTCTATTTTAGTTGCAGGGACTCTGGTGTTGAGAGGATCGAATTCCCCTATTGATGCCATCATCTCGACTCACGACGCTAGTGAGCATCCGCGAAGAAAGAAGGAGAGGAAAAAAAATATATATATATAAAATAAAGAGATGTGATTATTCACAATAGCTACGCGATGGCAGTAAATCCATTGTAGAGATCTTCCTCTGGGGTTTTTTGTGTTGCTTCTGGAGCAGCAGCGAGCAGCGCAGGAGAGAGAGAGAGGCAGTGAAAGTTGTGAGGCAGATTTAAAGTTCATTCATCCTTCATGCGTTCACCGTGCGCTCCCGGTGTCCGTCCGGTGCCGAGGAGGAGGAAGAGGAGGAGGAGGGAGGAGAGCGCAGCCAACCGGAGGCACCGGCAACAGCAAGGTGTTCTCTCTCTCTCTCTCTCTCTCTCTCTCTCCGCCTGTGCGTCTGTATGTGTCATTAATTCACTCCCATGAAATCATCTGTTACTAAGACTGAATATTATTCGAGGCGCGCATACCTTCAAAATAAATTGCAAAAAAATCACGCAAAGCTTCAGACCTCTCTGTCTCTGTCCTCCCCTATAACGAGGAATTCCCCCTATGTGTCAAAACATAATGAGCATTTTCTCATCAACAATAAATGGGTGGTTAAAGGATTCCTCTTTCGCCAAACCTCTGCAGACTGGGAGTCACCTTGTCAGCCGGTATCCATCTATAAATGCCAACACCTTGTGCACTCATGCAGCCTCATGTCATCCCACCTCTGTGCTGCACTGTCAGGACTAAACATCCACTGTGGTCATCCTGACGAGGTTCATGCCAATCATGCTGGATGAGGATTTTTTGTTTTTTTTTGTCTTGGATGTCGTCTGTAGAGATTTATATTATCCATCCATTATCTACGCAACGTTCACTCCTCACTAGGGTCGCAACAACAGCTGCAGTGAGAACAAAAAATCATGTCAAACAATAGTGCTAAAAGATATGATTAAAAGATGTGCTGCTATTATTAAAATCAATGTAACTGTGTATTATGATTTATTTTGAGAAGGTATTGTGTGTTGTGTAATGTGCTTAATATTCTCATGAGACACTGTGAAAGTGTCAGTATATAAGTTATTATTGTCATATAATTGGTATTGGTATATATAAGTGTTCAGCTTCTTCCAAAACCCTTTACTAACTTTAAAACTTGGATTTTCTGTGACAAATGTTGACTTTTGTTTTAAATTTTTGTTTCAAAATAAAGAAAAAAACAAAACAATAAATAGACTTTTATTTTGGCGGTGTGCTTTGGGTGGTTAAGATTCCTCTTTTGCCAAATACTGTCAGCCAGTATCCATGGTGCCATCTATAAATGTCATCTCCCCAGCACCCTTTGCACTCATGCAGCCTCATATCATCCCACCTCTGTGCTGCACTGTCAGGATTATGCATTCACTGTCCAGGTTCATGCCAAACCTGCTGGAGCCCATCTGAGCCAAATGTTTTGGTCTCGATTGAATGTGCTCCCAAAGTTTCATCTTGCAATTTAGTAGGGAACAGAACGTGAGGATTTTTTTTTGTCTTGGATGTTGTCTGTAGAGATTTATAATATCCATCCAACATCTATACACCGCTTGTATCGTGGGGGGTCTGGAGTCTATCCCAGCTGACTCAGGGGGATACCCTGGACAGGTCACCAGTCTATCACATGGCTACACAGAGAGAGACAAACAAACACACTCACATCTACAGACAATTTAAAACCTGTACAAACTCCATGCACAAAGAACCCAGGTGTCCCAACCAGGACGCGAACCGCCAACCTCCTCGCTGCGAGGCGACGGTGCTAACAACCGAGCCACGGTGCAGCCCAGATTCATATTATGCAATGTCCTTCACACCCTCTGAGCTGTCAGAGAAACTCCAATTTCCACTCATAGCCACTGAGCCAAGTGCGAGGCGCTCGCCCATCTGTTTTTCAGAGCGAGATTGTGCAAGCGGTGCACTGTCTGTGGCGTCATTTAAGAGGACGACTGCTGTGTCTCTAATTAGTGCTACTACGGCTCGTTCTATAGCTCTTGATTACTGCTGCGACCGCGTTTCTATTGATTTTTTAACCTTTTCCATCTTTGTGAAGTCTCACAGTCAGGCTTTTCAGTTCCTCAGGTGATTCCTTTGCTATGTGGAGCCATGATGCAGACATGCAGAGAGACGCTGGTCCGAAACTCAGAAGGTTCTGGTGTTTATGGGTCATTTTTACAAGCAGTTGGAATAATCGGAAATCAGAAGTGTGCTCAAGTTTAACGAATAATGTTATTCTAACTTGTGATCATCAGAGGTGTAGTCACTTATGTTGCACTGAATGTCTAGTGTATTTCAATATGATCTCTCCTTTTATTTTATGGATTGTTCATAAACCTAATCTTCCACTGGTCAGCCTAGAAAATTTCATCATTCACCCAAATCTTCTAACCTTTCCGTCTCCTCCCTCTGTCTCTGAGAGACAATCCCCCTTCTGTGTCAAAACGTCATGAGCATTTTCTATTTCCGAGCCACCAGTGCATCATTTAAGTTGTGAAAGTTATCTTCTTTTTTTTTTAAATTTAGATAATGTACAGTGAGAGGATGATATATGTGTAACCGTGGCTCTAAGTTGGAATAATTAAAAGTAAAATATAATGCTGTAACACTCTCGAATAAAGGTGCAAACATATAGCCCACTTAAGTAATAGAAGTCAGGCTTTTGCTCTGCGGTTGAATTTACTGGAGCAGCTAATCCTGCAGAAATTGGCAGTCTGTTGAAATTTTCACCACTCGGTACATGGTTCTCCCTCACAGTGGAATGATTTATATCAAACCATTTGGGGATTTTTTTTTCTATATATATATATATCCTTTGCTAGACTCATAGGCATCCACACCGTTTTTTTCTTTCTTTCCTGAAGGCCTTCGAGAGTTCTTTAGATCTTGGCATGACACCACACACCCTAATAGCAACGTGAACAGCAGAGCCTAGATGTCAGAGGTTTAAATAAGACAAATTCCGCCTGTCTGTTGTTGAAGAAGCTCTAATCAATGGGCCTAATCTGATGGCTTTTAAGGTGTGAGAAATGTAGAGGTGTGTGTTTACTTCACCCGCGTGACTGATCTGTTTTTAGAATCCACTTAAATGATGAAAATAGCCAGAAAATGGCATTCGTTTCAGTGTATCAGCTCTATCTGTAGGCACCGTTTCAAAAAGGATCAAATGTGTGCTTGTTCAGAAATGCTGATCGTTTTACACACGAGTGTGAGATCAGCACAATAAATAATAGAATTAGTAAAAAGCCAATTGGCTCTTTTGGCAACATGCAGATTTTTTTTTATCTGATCACCAGTTTTATTAAAAGCAACACAGCTCTGACCCTGTTGTGCTTTCAGAGACTGACCAAACACCCCCTTCTCTTTGTTAGTGCAGTCTATCCACAGCAGCATATCAATTAATGTATGTAACTGTGAATTTGCAGTCGGTAATAACGGGGAGACGTGTGAGCTAATCTCATAAAATCACTTGTTCATGGTGAGCGAGGAGAATTCATAATACATCCTTCATTAATTCATAAATGAAATTATCATGAGTCATGCATTAGTTAGGCAGTTTCTCTGTATATACAGTTTGTACAAAGCGTCACCACAGATGCATTGCAAATGAAGCACCGTGCGAGCTCAAGCGCTCTTTGAATGAAGTGAATGAAACACTGGCGCTGATTTACGAACAATGGCTTCAGAACGCGAGTGGACTTAAAGCTGCATCCTTACTGCTGACAGCTTTTTAGAATTAGGACAACACAATCATGTATTTGCACAAAGTTACCTGTGTTTTTATCTGTACATCAGTTTGTCATTTTCCATCATTTTATTGTTGCATTTAAACATGTTAATACATTAGATTTCCATGCGCTATTATCGAACATGGAGTCTCCACCAACCTGGAGAGGGCAAGCCACCTTTTTCCGGTCGAGAACCATGGCCTCAGATTTGGAGGTGCTGATCCTCATCCCGCTCGCCTCACACTCGGCTGCAAACCGCCCCAGTGCACGCTGAAGGTCCTGGTTTGATGAAGCCAACAGAGCAACATCATCTGCAAACAGCAGACATGAAATTCTGTGGTTCCCAAGCCGAACCCCTTCCTCCCCCTAGCTGCGCCGAGAAATTCTGTCCATAAAAATAATGAACAGAACCGGTGACAAAGGGCAGCCCTGGCGGAGGCTAACGCGCACTGGCAACAGGTCTGACTTATAACCGGCAATGCTAAGCATGCTTCTGCTGCGGTCGTACAGGGAACGGACAGCTCTTAACAGAGGGCCCTGGACCCCCCGGAAGAGCTGGGGGAGGTGTGTGCGGATCGGGAAGTCTGGGTGGCTTTGCTAAGGCTGCTGCCTCCGCGACCCGACTCCGGATAAGCGGGAGAAGATGGATGGATTATCAAACATGATTATTGTCTAGTCTGATTATAATACTGAAGGAAGTTGTGTAGTTAGCTAAAATAGGTATCTTACTGTTTCATGTAAGTACCTGTCGCCTTATTGCTGTTGCTATGGTGACACAAACAAGAAACTTTGGATTCTCTGTAGCTCACACAAAGCAAAAACACATCTCCTGTGAACCGTTTGCGAACACATTCTCTATGACCATTGTGACACTTCACAGATCATTCAACACGTGTCCCAGTTATCTCTGTTTGTGTGTGTGTCTGTTCTTCGTCTGTCTCGACAACTGTTTATCCAATCACACCAAAACTTGGCAGGTGAATTGCTGGGGAGCCAATGAAGTGCAGTGTTGAGTTTGAAGCAGATTGGACCAACGGTGGCCATTTTTCGTGGGTCTTGTTGCAGCCCTCAGCCTGGCCTTTAGAGCTGCCTACAGGCGGAGCCAAAGTTTACCCCGATGTCGGCGACATCATCATCAAAGCTAAGATTGTAGAAGGTTGTCACAAATAGAAGACATCAGAGTTTATCCACTGGAAGCAGGTAATGCAAGTTTTTATCAGCATGTAAAGGTGTGGAGGTTGGGGCAGCTGAAGGTGGTGTCCCATTCTTCCGTTATGTGTGAGGCTAGAATTTACTTCCTGTCACAGATCTGCAGTGAAAAAAATGATTTAGTCGCCCAACCTTAGGATTTGTTTGCTGTTTTTTCTTCGTCTAAACCCACCTGCCATAGTTGCCATGTGTAGATATTGTAGAAAATAATGTTGATATCAATGATATAATCTGCTACCAGTGTTTTTATCTGGTACCAGGCAACATATTTGAGTCACATCAATCATATTTTTTTTACAACCAACATCTACGTCTGTGCTACACATGAACCCACGTTTGCACCCGTGGATCAGATCCAAATTTTATCCTGGTTCTGTGGCTCCAGTCATATTAGGAATGCAAAACCCGATTTGTGTTGTTTAACGGACCTCCTTCAATGAAGACAGCCTAACCTGTCGAGCAGCAAACACCCACGTGGAACTGACGATTTTAGCAATGACTCATTTACAGTGAACTGACGAAAAACCGCATGCGATGAGGCCATCGCTGGTGTTATTAATTACACCTGTGTGTTTCCTGCTTTCACATTTGCACAGTCAGAATAAATCTGAAACTAGAGGTCAACTAGTTTTTTGTTTTTTTTCACAGAATACATTTTGGCATTAGGTTTAGGAAGGGGATAGTACTAGAGATCATACAGAGACAAAGATGTCTACATCGACTGCACTGAGACACTTTGCTTGTGTTTAGACTGTTGTTACATTAAATCACCTGTAAAGCAGCATCCAGCAGTGGTGGTGGATCCATCGATGACTGACAGATACCCACACATCTATCAGTCTCCTCATCTAACCGTCTATCATAGAGGGAAAGATCAATACATAGATGACAAATAAATATATATATATATGGATGTAAACTAACTATCCGTCTCTTCCCATCCATGATAGGTGATGGATATACAGATATGGACGTCTGTTTTTCTATCAGTGTCATGGATGGATGGATGGATGGATAGGTATGCATACAGGTTTATTTATCCATTACCATGTGTCAGTGATGGATATCCAAATGGATGGCCGTTGATAAATGGAATATATTCACATAAGACCGGCGATGCACATCAAAACATACACAAATATTGACCAGAGACTGTGTTAAACACTGACAGATTTATTTTGGAGTACAAGGTAAGTGTCACACATGAAAATATGTAGTAAAAACACGTTCATGAGCCATCGTTTAGGATGTTTGAAGATTGGTTAGAAGCCAGAATCTTTAAGTTTTTCTCAAGCCTAGGCAACACTTTCTATGAGCTTGTTTAAAAATGCTGCTGTGTCTGAGGCAGCGTAAGGTTGGATTTGTAACCTTACGTACACAGAAAAACAAGAAAGATAAAGACATGTACTTACACGCCACCAAAACAATCTGCACAAAAAAACTCTCTAAAAATTAGCTTTGAAACCATTTTCTGGTAAACGTACGCGAAGCACGTGTGTCACTCCCACATTAGAACACACTCCATGCAAATTTAGTTAAATTATTACAAAGTGCACAGAAAGACCGTGGCTTCGCCGTATTACTCCCCCCTATGTAGTCTCTGGATCTCTGAAAGTCCCATAAAAGCACACATGGGTCATTTGCTCCAGCAGCTTATTATGACCAATTCAGCAACCAAGAGCAGCCACATGGGGCTATATATATATATATGTCATTTCAGCAATCACAATCTCACATTACACTGAAAAGGAGGAAGTCAGGTGACAGGAGAGAGCCACATATAAGGAGGATGTCAGGGTGGATGGCTGGGCCAACAAAAAATTGGATTTGAACACAGAAGACTGCATTTTTTAAAAACTGTTTTAAACCAATAATGAACATGTAATGGTGGAAGGTCTTCTAACCTTAAAAATCTTTTCCTAAACTGAACCAAAGCCTTTGTCTTTACTTATTTTCACATTTTAAAATGGTTCACTATTTATCTTTCAGTAGTATCTTTTAATTAAGTGCATGTGGCATATGTCCTGTCACCACTATGTCCCCATGGGTTATATCATAGCGGATATGCTCATTTTGGCTTTAGACTTTCATATCCAAATCTTTTTTTCATGAGAGACCTGTCTACAAAATCATAAATACACTCAGTTTCAGGATAGACATGCATGAAACTCACACATTTTCCCACTTTTTAGAAAATAATGTGCAAGCGTGATTACAAATTTATGAATAAAAGCTTTTAGAGAACGAACCCTCAGAGCAACAGTTTTCCAAATTTCAATGATTGGGACCGTTAATGGTAAAAACGTCCTCATGACCTGACATCTTATATATACCGTGTTTAAACCAGACAGCAGCAGTGACTCTGCAGTTTTATAAATAAACAAGATGCAATACTGCTCCTTTCTGTTGGTTGAGAGGACAATCACACCTTTTTTTTTATAAGATGGTAAGAGAGAGAAAAAGTATCAGCTGTGGTGGAGAGCAGCACACTGTGATATACGGAGGGTTTGAGATGAAGGGAAAGTCGTGCACACAACATCACTATAATCATGTGGAGTTAAAATTGTAGAGGATAGAATGGTCGCTTGATTAAAGACGGACAAAGATGACTTGTTTCTCTACAAGAAGTTAGCTTAAATTCAGCTAGTAGGTGTTCACAAAGACTCTCTGATGAAAAGTGTTTTACATATGCTCGAAGGCATCATGTATGAACTAAACAGTCAACACCACGGCTGAGCATTTCCGCCTTGAAGCTGCAGCACACTGATGACATTCTCAAAAACACAGATTCAGAATTTCGGAGGTTTCATGCGTGGCAAACATAAGAAACCGATCCTGTCAACTTGCAGGCTGCAGGCTTTCTGCATCAATATTTCTCTTTAGAATCAGCTTTGGGTTCAAACTTGTATGACTGTATTACTCCAGTGTTACAACCACTGTGTAGCAGTGCAGTGTTTGAGCAGAGTGAGCTGGTGTGCTGGAGCTGCAGGAGCAGACCACCGGTACAGGAGCTTCACAGATCCACATAGGAGGCAAAGGAGCTACATTTGAGCCATTTTAAACAGGAAAAGGTGTTTTTTTTTGGAGAACAAAACAACTTCTCCAACTTAAAAGTGAATCTGGTGTGACAACATTGCAAACATGGGACTAGTTGATGGAATTGAGACATTCGTAACAGAATTGGCTCATTTTCAGCCTGCAAAAGCTCAATCCAAGCATGACAACGGAGTGTCGCGCACCAAATTTTCCAGTGGGAGTTCTTAAGTTAAGCCAACAGCAACAATCTGATGTATTGCATAAAAGCCTGTCAAATCTTATGGCAGCCCCGAACAAGAAAACACCATCACGCTTCCAACATTTCAGCCGCCCTGGTCGTCAGGGAGGCCGGCATTAGCAGAAATATATATTCACAGGAGTAAAATAATCAGTCGGCCGGGTTCGCACACCCATGGTCAATTAAAAGAAACAAGCTGCCATTTTCTAATGAGATGTCCGCGCTTCTAAATCTGGAAGGGGCGACTCAATAATTTTCCATTAATCAGCTCTCTTGAAAGCAACACGACACACTCTTTAAAGCCTCCCACCGTGACCTCATCGTCTCATCCTCCGCAAGAAAAAAGAAAATAGCTGCTATTTTGCGAAACTGTATTTTTGGAGAACAAAGCCGCTAACGTCAGATAAACGGAAGGAGCAAATACCACAGGAAAGAGGAGTAAAAAAAACAAAAGAAATATTAACATTCAGCACGAGATGAAAGGTAGTGGAAGAGAAAGGGCTGCAGATGAATACGATAATGAGACAATGGAAGCTGGATCTCTTACAGAACACACAGGTTGAATGATTATTTGCTCAAAACAGACTCATCTCAGGATTGGCTCACAGATAATGGACATTGAGTGTGACAGTATCAGCTCTGTCTTGGCCCTGTAATGACAAATAGATGTTATTCTCAGCTATGTGTCCGTCTGTGTGTGTGAGTGTGTGTTTGCCTCTCTCCGTTTGCATGTGCGTGTCCGCAGATTCACTCAATTTTGCAGCTGATCAGGCAGAAATTGAAATTTTTCACGGGCCGAAGAAAAACAGCGGAGGGAGAAAATAGCGAGATGGAAGGAGGGAAGTGTGGATTGGACGAAGAGTAGAACCAAGAGGACAGAAGAGAAAGTCTGGTTGTTTACCCAATTTCCTGACTCTGGATGATCTATAACAGGATGTGTAATCGGATGATAAAGGGGACGGTGGCTTGGAGCGTGTGCTCCGAGTGGCAGCTAATTATCCAAGGAGGAGAAATCCTGTTTAGTTTCCATTTCACTGTGCAAAGCAAAGCAGGTGTCTGACAAATGGTAAAAGCCTCCTGCAACAATATACACAGAAAGGAAATAGATATTTTCCTCATTTGGCTATTTTTTTTTTTGTCTACTTGTTCTCC
>NW_007578817.1:53696-61158 GCF_000690725.1 Stegastes partitus | reverse complement strand
CATGCAACACATTTGGTCTTAATAGATCCTCAACCTTCTCCCATGGTGCAAGTGATGTTTCAAGACAGTTCCATTCCTTATAACAGTTAGAAATTCCCAATAACACCACACTTTTGCAAGACCCCCTGTGAGTCAGAAAGAACTGATGTCTTTGATTTTGATAATATTCTAAAATCCTGCCTCGATGCTCGCTTTTGGAGATTTATCTACAATCTACGTTATCTGATCCGGTCGCACCATCACAGAGGAGTGTGACGCCATCCATGAGGTCACAAATCCAGCACAAAAGTCGACACAACTATCCAGAAACAGCCGCATTCATCAGATCTGCTGCAAATGTGACGCCCCCGCCGATTCACCCACCAGGTTTGAAGTGGACGTATATGGTTGTCGAGAAATGCAAAGAGAGCCAGAGATCCCTCCATTTATTAGTGAGATGTTTTTTTCCAATCATCGCAGAGTCGCTTTACAGAGCAGCACCAGGGGGTTGTAAATCGCACCCCCGTCTTATTTCTGCACCATTCACAATTCTCTCTGATTGGGATCTGATAAGGCCGTCTGAGTGTGCTAAATGAGATGCTTCACGGCTGCAGCGAACATGTCTACCCACAAATACGCACAAGTACATGCTGATTATAGCCAAGCAAGCAGTTAGGTATAATTTATGAGCGTGACTCGAGCTAAGAGGAGCGGAGGATTCAGGTAGCTGCGATCCATAAAAAGCAATGAAAATAAAAGTGAAGTGCTCATACAGGAAGTGTGACGGTTTCATTTAGAAATGGACCTCAGCTTTGGTGTTTCTGCACGTATGTGGCCATGCACAATATGTAATCATTTCCAATTCCCAGCTGAAATCCCAGTTTTGAGATGCCTTTGATGATGTGACAGCATATTTGATTTGCTTGTGTCCGAATGCCCCCAGACTCAGCACAGTCGCCGGCAGCACCATCCAGCCTGTGATCATGCGGACCAGCCTTGTGCAGAGGAGACAACTGGAACAGCAGCCCGGCACACCGGACGCTCAGAAAACCATCTGGAGCAGAAAAAACAGAACAGGAGAGGAGACAGTGTGCTCATGGTTGAGTCTAAGTTATTGTTTCAGTGTCAGAGGTCGAGGCGTGACGGGAATTCTGACGATCTCGCTGCACGATTCTGTCCACATGCCGAACATTTCATTTGGAGGTTTTGTTTTCAACATCTGTGGCCAAATGATTATAAAGAGCAGACACAGTGGTTGTAACTGTATGCGGGGAAAGTCTTTTTTTTTTATTAAGATAATTCTTCATTAACCTCACCAGGCTTGATGGAATGCTTCCATCTAGCGTTCAGTGTACGACATTACAGCTCAATCATTTTAATGCCGGTTAATGCCACAGGGTGCAACATCTGTTTTATTTTCGGAGGAAAATGAGCTTGTAGGTTTTGTGGCTTTAGTTTCATTGCTTATTGTGCAAATTGGAAAATCACAGTGTGCTGTTATTAAAGTCGACAATGTGCAGTTTGAGGCAGCATTTCTATGTTTTATCCACATTTTCAGCCACATGGTGGAAGCAAATCAAAGCATAAAGGAAGGAAGGAGATTGTTGCATTTCTTCTATTTTCATGGTGTTGAGAGAACAGCTGCAGCTTGACTGGGAATATCTTGTTAAACAGACTGGATCCACACCATTTAAAGCTTTGCACACCAATCCACTGTTAGCCTGGAGTTTGTTTTCAGGTTGTCTGGGCGTGATCAGAGGGTTGTATGAAGCAAGACTGATGCAGTCCCGCTAAATGCTCAGTCGGAGATGACGAGTACGACAATCAACTTTCTTTGTTAACCAGGTTTTCTTCATCAGGCTCGTTTGATTTGTCTTTCAACTCTTCCTCCACACAAAATGGACCAGTGACGGGTGCTTGCTTCAGTCAAGATGAACGAGTTGTTTTATTTTATATTTAAATGATACAAAAAGGTAGACAACTGTTAATCATGTACGCTAATGTATTTATTTCAGCAGAGGTGCACATTAAAGCTCTTAAACTTGATTCATTTAAACATGATCCTCAGTCGGTGCATTTAGGTCTGAAGACTGTCTCACGATGAAGGATGTGTGCAACAAAAGTCGATTTCAATCCAGAACTCTAAACAGAACCTCCTCTGAAGCAGTTTAGCAGCATAGGTTACCCCAGTGATCACAGAAATGGTTCAGTAATTACTTTAAGTGCTGAGGACCCTTAAAATACCCCCAAAACAGCTGCCACTCATCTGATTTTTCTTCAAACATCCGACAACTCAATGCACTTTCATTTTTACCCAGCGATACACCTGCCAGTGGATGTACACATTTGTTAATGAACAGCATATATTCAGAATTTCTAACCTAAATATTTAAGTTAAATTAATGATAATGAAACAAAACTGACAATCCACTTACTGTAATTTAAAATGCTGAGTTTAATAATTGGCCAAACAAGTGCATTAAATTGTTTCCTCCAGTTTCACTCAAACAGATCAAATTACTTTAATCATTTAAGGTAATCACTTACCTCAAATGTTTTATGTCTTGTCTGTTTTCACAGATCTTTAAAGTCACTTCCAGAAGCTACACTTGTATACCAGGACTATGAAAAAAGGAAAATGAATTTCACTTCACAGATTTCCAATTTATATACAGACGGCTCCTCCTGTGTCGTATATTCCTTTATTCACATCTTTCTGTTCAAATCATCGCTTTGGTCGTGACGGCCAGACAGCAGCACTTTGGTTGGAGGATGTTTTTGCTTTTGTTTGTCTGTTTGTTTTGTTTTTTCCCCGTCAGTGTTATCGATTTGATCGTTTGAAAAATGTGTACTTGCTTCTGTTCACGTGATCTTTCATTTCAGTGTGTGGAGCTGGTAGTGACGGTCAGACGTCTCCCTTTCTGTTTGTTCCACAACACTGATTAAAAGCTTCAAAAACAGTATGAACAGTGACATCTGGTGGCTGTTAGCGCTTACTGCAGCCCTTCAAGCCCTTGTTGTTGGTCCAGTCAGCCTGTGTGTTATTATTACAATCTGTAAAGCATTTATTCAAAATCACTGCAGTAAAATGAGTTTTATTCATCTGCCACTTCTTCAGCATGTCTCACTGGAGGATGCCAAAGTTTTCCAGGTGTGGCAGCGATGCAGAATGCTTCTTTTAATTCACGTAAAGATAAAACTGAAGGAGGAAAAAGGTCTGAGTTGGAGTAATGGACGTTAGCATTTCTTTAGCAAAAAATAACTTGTGTACAGATGTGTTCTCTGTGTCACACATGGAGACTAGAGACCAGGGTATCTGATGTTACATGGTTATGTTTATTGGATCTACAGGAGCCTTATATATTTGTACTTCTATTGATAGAACATTTATTCTCTGCATTCTCTGCAAACAAGTGAAACCTCAGCTTGAATCAGGCGGCCAAAGACTTTACTGGAAGACCAGATTCAGCCCATAAGCCAGTATTCACCCACTACAGACGGAGATGTTACTGTGAACTCTGATGCAGCTAAATCATGGACTGGATGAACCTTCTGGGCCAAAACTGTATTGTGGGCTCCCACTGACCCCCATTGTACAGTTTCATTCATTCTCAAGTAAACAGACTCCTTTTTCTGACAAATGATTTGAAAACAATTTTAATTAAGTCATATTTAAGCAAAAAAAAAATCAATCATTTTTAGGAACCAGCCTCTTAAATATGAATATTTGCTTGTTTTATTTAGTAGTACACTCAGCATCATCAGGATTTAGGGTGCAAATTTAAATATATTAACTTCACAGAACAATGATTGGCAGTTTACTAGAGTTTGACGCCATTTTATTCACGAAGTAATAAATCAGTTACGGCAGAAAATATTTGCCAGACATACTACGAATCATAATGCTGCCTCACAACACTGTAAAATTCATTGTGCCTTGTTTCCTGTTAATCATCTGGGGGGTGCTCTCGTGAAGGATCTCCCGGTGAAGGTGAGGAGGGACACTGGAGACAGGCAGAGAAACACATACAATAAACTCGAGTCTAGAGAACGACAGAAGTGCTGGAAATGCTCAGCGCGGTGTAGCAGCTCGTGGCCTGACTGTTACCCCGTGGTAGGTATCACAATCCTCTGGCGTCGGTCTTCTGTGAGACGCCAGTATTTAAGCCGGGCACAGCTGATGAGCCACAGCTGCCAGCGATCTCCTCTGATCGGCTCCGCCCAGCCTGCAGTGAACAGAGACACACCCACCAAAACCCAAAGACAGACAAAGTCTCCAAAATACAATGAACAAAGTCTAGGACCCTCACAGGAAGGCTTGTTCAGAAACAGCCTGCAGTGAAGAGCTGTAATCTGGGGGGTGCATTCTGGTTAAAGGGAATGTGGAGGGGCAGGGAGCACCCTCACACAATAACAAGGGAGAGTGGATCACCAGGGGCCCAACAACAAAATAAAACCAACAGGGGATTATTTGCACAAATACAGTATATATCTTGTACTTCTGTGCCGTAGAGCACCAACTTATTTATTTTTTAAATTTTTTTTATTGAGGTTATTAAAACACAAAAATGAGCCACACTGTCAAAGTGGGTGATGTTTTCCTTCATTGCCATTAAAATGAAAACAGTGGTGCACTTTGAGCTGTTTGTATAAGTGTTGTTGTGCTGAATAGTCACGGACAAGACACAGCAGAAGTGGGAGCAACATCGCTCACATGTCAGATGATTTGAAATTGTATCATCTCCTAATAACTGGGGTGTTTAACGAGCAAATTATATCTATTTCAAATATATATATATATATCGTAGGGCTGCAAGGTGGCGCCGGTTCTGCGTGGAGTCTCCATGTTCTCCCCGTGCAGCGTTGGTTCTCTCCAGGTTCTCCAACTTCCTCCCACACAGTCCAAAAACATGTTGAGGTTAATTGGTGATTCTGTCCAGGGTGTCCCCTACCTTCACCCTAAGTCGCCTGGGATAGACTCCAGCCCCCTACGACCCTAGTGAGGATTAAGCGGTGTATAGATAATGGATAGATGTATGTAGTAACTGCACAAAAGCTCCTGGAGAAGATGAAATCGTATGAGGAGAGGACGTTTCGGTGTCTGGTTTACTCCACCACTGGCAGGGTGTCTCAGAGAAAACAGGTTTGCAGTCAGAGCAGTTTTCAGATGCTCTGCAGATGGTGAAGAATCAAATAACACCTGGCAAACTCACCTGGCCTTTAACCAAAGAGACTGTCAAAGAATATATTTATACAGTTTTTTGAAATAGCAATAATTTGCATGCCCAGCTATTATATATGTGTGTATATATATTTTACATGCAGATTATTTCTATTTCAAAAAACAGGACCAAGTGTAGAAACTCAATCCAGCACAGTCTACATACCTGTAACCAGGTTAGAAAACATGTGATCACCTGTCAGAAACACGTCACCGCCCACTTCAATCAACCATCCAATCACAGCTCTCCACAGAAACCGCGCACTTTTGAAACGAAGCACCAGGAAAAGGATCCAGAACTCACTTCAGAGTGCGCGTCCTGAAGCCCCTCCGGTACCGACCAGGATCCTCTGTGGCCGTCGGTGAGCAGCAGGATGGAGGTGGCGGGAACACATCCTTGGAGTTTCCAGGAGTTGCAGCAGATCTCAGGCTGAAGCTGCATCCTGACTTTTTACAGACGGACCGACTGACCAATCTGAGGCTCCGTAAGTACCAGATGTTCATACTGACTCTGTTGAGTTGTTGCACTGCGCTGAGAGACGCCGCTGGAAGGATGCTGCACGAGATTTCCTGTTTAGGTTTGTCTTAAAGATCTGTGGTAAAACCCGGAGCCGGAGCGGATCATTACCTGACTGGACTGAACTCAATTGAAATGACCAAACACACATTAATTCGCATTGATCCCTGGTTTGTATTTGTCACACACTTCTAAATGCTGAACTGAGTCTGTTTTTTTTTTTTTTAGCATTGTTTTAGTGGTTGAATGCTATGCTCGACTTCTCAGAGAAGCCCAGTGGCTCAGATTTGGATGTAAAAAGGTGAATTCAGTTTGAAATGCCTCATTCCTGTTCAACATAAAGAGCTGAGTGCGTATTAAAACCTTTCATGATGCTGGATAGTCTATATGTGCTTAACAAGTTAGACAGGTGGTCATACATTTGTTAAGCGCTATAATGTGGGGGAAAAATCACTTTCTTCTGTTGTAAACGGTTCAGTCCCCACCAAGATCACCAATTCTTTCTGCTTTAGAAATGGTTGTTAAATTTAGTGCCCATCTGTTTAATGAAATGACAGCGTCTGTAAAACTGTAACTTCATATCTGCCATCGATGTGCTTCTCACACTTGCAGTTCACTCTCACTGCAACAGATGGCAACCTAACCCTAACTCAGGTGAACAACCGTCAAACCCTGTGCTACGAGCTGGAAGCAGGCATCGGAAAGGCTGTGTGTCAAATACATCTACCTCGAGGTCGAAAAATGTATAATTATTATTACAAGAGACAAAAAAGGCCACAAACAGCTCTGACTGTCAGGAGGTGATTCACGAGGCTGACACCACGTTGTCTTCAAACCAGCCGCCTGCCTCGGACTATTTTAACACATGCAGCTGTGCAGACAGATGCACAAAAATTCACAGACCCTCCGTTTCCCTCCATGAAAACACCTCTGATTCCTCAAGAGGCTTCCCCCTAGCTGTGTACAAGTCTATTTTCCTCCACTGACATGTCCTCACTTCAGCAGCTACACGGCACCTTTTGCTCTCACTCTGCCAATTTTAGCTCACAACACACACACACATGAACACAACAGTGGCATACATACTTGCACATGAAATACACGTACACACAAACACACACACACACACACAGAGCTTGTCAACTCCCCCGCTGCCGCTAACGGATGACAGGAGGCCTCGGGATGAAGAAAGATAGTCAGAGCTCTGTGGAAGCGGAGGGCAAAAATACATGTTTGTTTAGACAGCATCCAGATGTGCTACGTGTGTTCAGCCCGGCCAGGAGATGTGACAGAAAAAATAAACCAAGTGCATTATTAATCAGGTACCAGATATGAGAATTATCAGCCGAGCGGAAACATAAAGGGTTTTTGCTTCTTTAGGTTCCTCTATGAACGTTTTATCTCGTTTTTAAAAATAAACTCAACTTCCTTAAAGACCAGTTGTTGGCCCTGTGGTGATCGCTGTACGTGACAGCCTTCCTCTAAAGCGTACGGTCGCTCACGGACCACTGTCTTGGCCTAGTTTTCCATGAATATGCTAGCTCGGGGGCAGATGCGTTTCTCCCCAGAGTGAGTAACAGAGCTTTTAATGGACAGAGAATGAAGGCTTCAATAGTTAAGGCAACATCTGGCCTCGAAGGAAACGGGACGGCTGGATAAAGAACACACTGGAATGCTGTCATGGACTGTGTTATAAAGCCGTAACTTTAAGCTTTTATCACACAGAGGTGTTTTGTAGTGTTGAT